>NC_092258.1:7832500-8070000 GCF_036320965.1 Panulirus ornatus
GCTCAAAATATTAGACCTTCAATCTCAACTAAGTCCCGCTTCAACACAATATTGGATTCGGGGTGTGCCTGCCTAACACGCGCAGCTCAGATTTAGATTTCATTAAGAGAGGCAAGGAAACGGATGGTGGCGAGTCCCTAGGGAGACAAAGTGTCTTAACTCTCACATAAAAGGGCAAAAGAGACTATCTCACCGATGCTATTGGGTCCTATATGTAAGTGATGCGATCCTGGTCCCGTCTGCCGGCCAGGGGAAGAAGGAATTCGGATCCTTAATCTTCTTGCTCTAGTTAGTTTATGTTTTCACCCCCCTCTGTCTTCCATTTATATGTATTTTCGAACTAGGAAACGACAGAAAACATCCTCCTAATTTCTTACTTCTTCTCCGTCACCTGTGGCTTCTCTAGACGTTCTATCACGAAGATATATCATTGCACTTCAAAACTATAAATATATGTATATATATATATATATATATATATATATATATATATATATATATATATATATATATATATATATATATATATTGGAAAGGATAGCAACTGAGCGTGTGATCAAGTATATTCCTATGAGCCCACGGGGAAATGAAACAATAGGTTCCCAAGTGCATTTTCGTGTAATAATCTCCCTTGATGATGTGATTATTATACGAAAGTGCACTTGTGAACTTATCGTGTTTCATTTCCTCGTGGAAACATAGGAATATATATATAATTATATATATATATATATATATATATATATATATATATATATATATATATATATATATATATATATATATATATATATTCCAAATTTTCGGGGCTTGCGTATTTCGCGAAACTCACAACTCTAACTCAGAGGATGAAAGCTTCAGGAGGGAGCAGGAGTGAGGCAGTTCTGTTTACTGAGCACTTAACACACATCATGAGACGGACTTCGAAGGGCTTGGGCTGTGGCACTTGGGCTGTGGCACTCCAGCTCAGCGCCACCCGTCTTTGTCGCCTCCACACACACTACTCCTCCCCTATTTACATAATGGAATTTGCAAGTCGATTTTCCTCGCGCCCTCAGCAAACCATTGGTAACGCCAATCGTTGAGCGCGAGGCTGCGTGATGGCGGCCAGAATTCTTGGACCGATCCTCTGGCGGCAAAGGGAAATTATACGTCCCTCGCGTCGAAATGTACAGTTTTCCTCAATGGGATTTATTGATGACTGAGCCATCCATAAGCGGAGCTTGATCACAGTCTGAGACAGAAACTGCAATACGTAACATCACCTTTTTGAGTTCAGTTCCTTGAAAGACTCTTATAGAATCTTCATTTTCTTCTTTCCTTTTCACATTTCTCCCCTGAATCGTTTTCCTTTGTTTCATTAAGAACCTGGTCTCGAAGGAGGGCTTTTATTCCTACCTGGAGCCCTCGGCAGTCTGAGAATAATTTCTTTAGTATCAGACAAAAAGAAATATTCAATCTATAACTAGTTTTCTTCGAGAGAGATGCGTCCGGTTCCATTAAGTCATATTCTTGATACCGAACGAGGTGTTACTTATCATATTCCAGTTCTGCTTTCGCATCATGATGAACATCATATTTACTGAGGATTATATACATGTCATATATATCGTAGATTATGTTATGTATCACATAACAATGGTTATATTAGGTTATATATCATATAACGTAGGCAATAATAGGTCATCATGTACATCATGTATATCATAGATCATCGTAAAGCCCCAGGAACTACAGGGGCTCCTGCTGTTTCTAGGCTGCACTCCAAACAGGAGCAGGATATGTAAATGAACTCCCTTGGAAGAATCAAGTGCTAGACGAGACTGTGCTCCTCTCCGTCCAGTGACAAGGGTGGCCCGCCCTCTCACACTCGTGGTGGAACCATTTGTAGGAGGTGGAGGGGGAGTTCGACAACACATCGTATTTTATATCTTAACATTACTTTCCTTCGTAGCATTCCCTCCTATGGGGCTATGGTCACGTCCTATGGACGGGCCCATAGGTCAAAGAGGATAGGGAGGATCAGAGTGTGTGTGTGTGTGTGTGTGTGTGTGTGTGTGTGTGTATGTGTGTGTGTGTGTGTGTGTGTGTGTGTGTGTGTGTGTGTGTGTGTGTAGGTGTGTGTGTAGGTGTGTGTCCCAAAACGATTTCCTACATAAATCTGGGGATTCGGAAAAAAAAAAACCGTGAGATCTAATAACAGTCTCCTATGAATTATGGTGCAATCATGAGATTATATTACCCAGAAGTCTTATAATCCTGCATACTAGAAGAAAAAAAAGAATGATACATACGTTAATGTTTTCTTGACGTGTGCAAGTGTAATAATATGAAAGAGGAAAAAAAAATACAACAGTACTTCAAAGGCTTTCGTGAATTATATTTTTACGTTGCCACATCAACCGCACCTCTACTGTCGACCACACTGGAGGGGAACCTCCAGCCTGGTTTAGAAAGACTTGACGCCATGTTGGAGAGAGAAATGTAAATGGTGAGGTTTTTGGTGGAGGGAATGTGGTGGTGTGGTGTGGGAGATGGTGATGGCTTTGGTGGGGGGAATGTTGTGGTGGTGTGGTGAGGGAGATGGTGATGGCTTTGGTGGGGGTAATGTGGCAGTGTTGTGTGTGTGTGTAAGATGGAAAGGCTTTTGTTGGAGAACAGGGTGGTGTTCTGTTGGAGATGGTAATGGCTTTGGTGGGGGGTAATGGGTGAGTGTTTTCTGTGGACGATGGAGGTGGCTTTGCTTGGGGACTGTGGCTGTGTTGTGTGGTGGGGGGGATATAGTAATGGTATTATACTGGGGTAGAAATTGTAGAGCAAACTGTCAGATATACATACGCACACACACGAGAATGTGCGGATGAATGGAGTAAAGTAAATGAGGAAATGGTCAATGTGGGTAGCATACACTGAATTCAGAAAGTGTGTGTGTGTGTGTGTGTGATAGTAGAGAATGTTCAAAGTTTGGGACTTCACAGGTGTAAAAACATCCTGCCCGTGCAATACAAAGAGGTAATCAAAAAACAGATAACTACACACACACACACACACACACACACACACACACACACACACAATCTATACAAAAGCGAGCGGACGGACGAACGGACACGCACGCTAGCTTTGTATCGACGGTGTTATAATATGGACCCGAAGTAAAGCCATCATCTCTCTGTTTTCTGCGTGTCCAAATACCCCAACACTGTTTCCTGTGTGCACCGGGCTGGGTCACCAGGTGCGTCTCGGCTTATTCGCAAGACCGCCGTATTTCTCATGAGTTCAGAAAACTCATCCTACTCATCCCATGATAAACAGGTGGGTATTCAAACCTGTGGTATGAAATTAAGGAAATGATGAGGGTGGAGAGCAAGGAAATGAGAGTCGTGAGGCAGGATGTGGATGAGGGAGAGGAAATCAGAGGTGAGGTGAAGCAGTGAGGCCAGCGAAGGATGAAGCTATGAGGTTTGTGGTATGGAGATGTGAGAGGTGAGGTGGATGAGGGATGAGGAAGAGGTTGTGAGAGATGAGGTGGAGGAGGAGTAGTGAGGCCAGCGGTGGATGAGGGATGAGGAATGTGGATGTGAGAGGTGAAGTGGAGTAGCGAGGTCCAAGGTGGATAGGGTACATCCACCCGTTTCTATTTCGTGACGCACCGCGGGGCTGGCATCCACAGCCCGCTACGCCTACGTCACGCCTACGTCATCACCTCCATTGTCTACCCTACGCGACATGAGGGAGTGCGTTACCGTCCGGCGTTACTAACCACAGTAACTAATGTGACCACGACCACCATACTAATCCCGAAGGTGACGGGTCTGTCTGCTGACGAAGTGGATCAGAGTCTCGTCTGAGAAATCCTAAACTCTTAAAGGAGGCCATTATTACTCCCTTTACTGGAAGCAGCGCCGCCCAGGAGCTCCTGGATTGTTTTGAAGTAGACGGGAAACCATGACGGGAGAGAGAGAGAGAGAGAGAGAGAGGAGTAAATTTCATCAAGCATATTAACGCTATTTCCCCAGGGTTCGAGAACAGAACATGTTATTCCTGCGGGATTTACTGAGGGAAAATGTTCGGGGAGACGGTAATTTCGTCAGCTCCCGCTGAACCCAGGGGGCGGGGGATCTACTGTCTGCGCCCCAGGAAGACAGTCGTATCCTTGAGGACTTCATGTATACACAATTGTGTCTCAGGTTAACCAAGAACATTTATTTTCTTTTTTTCGTAATTGTTCTTGGCCGCTCTGCTCTCGCGCTGGTGTTCGCGTACCACCGTGTATACTAAGGACCAGCTCAAATTCCTCTTACTCCCAATCCCTCAACCCAGTGTGAGCGGAGTAAATCGTGCCCTAGCAGCTTTAGGGGTTAAACGAAATTCATTTTACGATTAATCTTGCCAGTCCACACCATGACAGCTCGCCAGCTCCTCACTGCGTGGCCTACACAGACCACCATGACTTCGTATCCGACGCAGTAAAGACGAACCCTCCTCGACTCGGAAAATAACACGGAAGACGCAATACAAGACACAAAAACAGGTTCGAAGCTTCGGATCCTCCCTCCAGCACTGACAGACGCCCTGCTATTACGTCAAGAGCCTGGGGGAGGAAAACCCAACAGAAGGACGCACTTGTAAGGATATACGAAGAATACACAAGGTAAGAAAAATATAGTTGGGCACCTACCAAAGACTTTGTTTCAACACGCCATAGCTTATGGCCACCTAAGGCAAGGCCTCTCGTAGTCTACGAGCCACAGTGTCCCAGGCTAACTCGTCCCATGCACGCAATTGGGTTTCTAATCATTACCACTTTCATGTTACATATACCTGTCTCCTTCTCCATTGGAAGCCACGGGAGTCGACAACCACACACATCCCCGATTCTCCATCTACATACCACTCTTCTCTTCATGCGGCTCTACCTTCACAAGGCTCTCTCTCTCTCTCTCTCTCTCTCTCTCTCTCTCTCTCTCTCTCTCTCTCTCTCTCTCTCTCTCTCCACATCACACCACTCCCTCACACCGCTCTTCTTCCACACCTCTCTTCCTCCTCCACACATCTCTCCTC
This sequence comes from Panulirus ornatus, assembly GCF_036320965.1. Taxonomy (NCBI): domain Eukaryota; kingdom Metazoa; phylum Arthropoda; class Malacostraca; order Decapoda; family Palinuridae; genus Panulirus; species Panulirus ornatus. The sequence continues at coordinate 7,837,565 of NC_092258.1, forward strand.
CGCGACACCACTCATCCAACGCACTGCTCTCCCCCTCGCCCCACTTCCTCGCCAAAATCATTTCCTGATTGTCTTCTTGACATACTCCCGTGTCGTCATTACCAACAAACACGTTTCCCCGAACAGTCTCGCTAACTTATCCCTGTGGGACCACATTCTCTCCCTAACTTATCCCTGTTGGCGGCCTTTCTCACCCTAAATTATCCATGTTGGCCACGTTCTTCCCCCCACCACACTCCGGCGCCGCTGTAGGGCCCGTTCTCACACAGAAATAGTTGGATGAAAACAGACCCCCTTGTTTTGGACGAAGCCCGCGGTATATCCTCTTCTTCCTGTGCGAGTCTCTCATTACATACCCCGCAGCCTCCCGACGAGGGAGGAACGGCAGCCCTCCGACATTAAGATTTTCTTTTTTTTTGCATCCAATTTGGATCGTCACACACACACACACACACACACACGCAAGGAACATCATACCCACAACATGGGTTATCCTCCCGTTGCATGCGCTGAGCGAGCCGATACCCGGAGACATAGTGAACGTCTATTCGTTATCTTTTTACCGGTAAGACTCGTGGACGGTAGCAAGACAGTCTCCATGGGAACGAGCAGGAGGGGGGTTTCCATTACCCGTGTGTCGCCCAGGGCCTTACACCAGGCGGGGTCTTCAAGGCGTCCTCTGCGAGGGTGACAGAGGGAAAAACACGTTGAGCCGCACTTCGAACACCTTTCCCTCCTGGACGTGGACTGGGGTGAGGCAGTCGTTTACCTTAAGGAAGCTGTAGGAGATTGTGAGGAGTCTCTCCCGAGTGCTCAGTAAACTCACCTTGATGTTGAGAGATCTCGAGTGGATCACCACGGCGTTGGGGGTGTCTCCACCGAAGAGCTTTCAGTGCGAGAGAGAGAGAGGAGAGAGAGAGAGAGAGAGAGAGAGAGAGAGAGTGTGGAGCTACGGCAACATGGCAATAACTGAGTCGTTCCCTCACATTCTTCCTCGAAAGCGTAAGTTACCTCACCCTCCACTCAAGAGTCGCCACACCATCAGGGACTCGCTGACGACAGATGACAGACGAGACTACATATACTCCCGCTATAGTCTTCTGATCACCTCTGAACGCTTACAACAGAATCGGATCTGAAGCACTTCACGAACCTGATCCGAATCGCTTTACGCGAGGCGTCATGTCTAAAATATATTCCTGGCATCTATAATCCTGCTGGCTACTTCTTGGGATCTATACATCCTCGAAGTGTCCGAACGTCTGTTATATTTCCAGTTCTTTTCCCCTCACATGAGGACACTTCATCCCACATCCCTCAGGAGGTGGTTACCTCTGCGTCTCTCTCGATCATCCCCCTCCTCCTCGACCAGACTGGACGAGTCCTACGACGAGACTCGCACGTGCCTCGAGCCACAGTACCGTCGAGAATTTCGACCCACGCGAGGAAAAGTTCTCTGGGCAGATCCTTATGTAAAATATACCCGAGAAGAAACTGTTTCTTACGACGAAACTTGCAAGAAGAAAGGAGGAGGAGGAGGAGGAGGAGGAGGAGGAGGAGGAGGAGAGGCGTCTCGGAGTCACGTATCCCGGCAGCTTGGGGAGGAGTGTCCTCCTCCTCCTCGACAAACAACTCCCTCCTGACGGAATCTGCATTTTTAGCTGTGCCAGAGCAAGTGATGCACGTCAGTCACTCGGCACAGACAGCGAAAGCTTTCTTAGGGTGGAGGGGATTGCACCTTCTTCAGATTCCATTTATGTCTTGTTCGCAGGAAGGGCAGTGAAATATTCCTATGAGTCCACGGGGAAAATGAAACACGATAAGTGCCCAAGTGCACTTTCGTGTAATAATCACATCATCAGGGGAGATACAAGAAAGAAATATAAGTTAGCTGATATACAACGAAGAGACGTATATATGTTTCCCTTTAGCTTACCTACTTTGAAAACACTGAGCTTCCTCGGCCGATGCCAGTACAAACAAGAGTTATGGTGCTCATAATAGGTGTGGGTGAGGAGAGAGGGGGCCCCCGTAATCCTGGCTCTCCAGTGGTGGCCACACTTCACCAGCGCAGCCTTGCTCTCTCGCTGGGCAAGCACATTCTCTCTCTCTCTCTCTCTCTCTCTCTTGAGATGTCCCCCTCCCACCGACTCTGTCTACCGGAAGATTCACTGCAAAACCGACAGCAAAGTGCCGTGGGTCCCCAAACCTTCTTCCAGTGGTTCATTAGTGCTTTCTTAAATGAGATTAGGAAGAAAAAGGAGACTCTGAATATAAGCTGGGCAGTGAAGAAACCCCCGAGTCGAAAACCTGATGGCGCGTTGGTTGCTTGTCGTGGATGATGCTGGATATTGTAACGAGAGACTCGTGTGTGCGAGGAAGACCATAATCTTGGGTCCGTCCGGTAAAGGGACCTGCTTTCCTGTGACAATTTCTCATCAGGAACACATCCTACGGAAGCGCAGGGGAAGAGGAGTAACGAAAGGAGAATCGAAACGCGAGGATGAAGTAGGCAAAGAATGTTGAAAGAACTGAGGCGGTGGTGGGGGTGGTGGTGAGGGTGGAGGTGGAGTACGTTAGATGAGGATGGAAATCCTATGCTGAGATGGCTGGGGGATAGAGTGGAGTGGAGGGGGTAATGGAGTAGAGTGAGGATGTGTGTGTGTGTGTTACATAAAGGAAGATCAGTGGTCAACGGGAGGGTGGTGTGGTGGGTAATACAAAGGGAAATTGGTGCTGTTCAGAGAGATTGATGTCCGGGTAGATTGTTGCTTAGGGAATAGGGTGAGTGTTGCGGAGGGAGAATGGTGTAGAGAGTGGGGTACAGGGGAGGAGGAGGGAGAGGGGAATGTGGTGTGGAGGGAGAGGATTGTGGGCGGCAGAGTGGTGACGATGGAGGAAGAATATTGTAGTGGAAGGGCGGCGTATGGGAGCCTTGGAAAAGGACATCAGACTATAACGCACACCACGAGTTCACCAACAGGTATGGGACATACACCCGACCAGCTCACCAACAGTTACTGTTGCGTAAACCACCAGCTCACCAACAGCTGCTGGTCTACACCCCTCTAGCTCACCGGCAGTTATTGGTCTACACCCCGCCACTTCACCAACAGTTACTGTCATATACACCATCACTTCACCAACAGTTACTGTCCTACACACCACCAGTTTACCAACACATACTGATGTATACACGCAACCAGTTCACCAAAATATAAACGATGAATTTGCTTACTATTTTTAATATCAAACTCATGCAAAGATATAACATGATTATTCAACTCTGACGTGAAAAAAAAAATAATGTGTTATATTTTGAATGAACAATCTCCCGTACGCTAAAATAATTGTTTGTAATGGGTCACTTTGGAAAATTAATTTCATCACATTCATTTTTTTTGTGTGTGTGGGTGGACTGTGGCCAGTAAAGTCTGTGTGTGTATGTGTAGATTATCATATGTATCTCATGGTGATACCTTAAATATCACAATTAAGCTATATTTACGTACAAACATAGAGAGCTTCATGTATCACGTCTTGTCTCTGAAAAAATATGGACAGAACAGCTAATCTAACATCACATGATCCTGTACGGAAATTCGTCCTGATGCTCCCTTCTTAGACTATGTTCTCCACGTATGTACATACGTGTTCTCAGAGCGGACATAACCGAGACCATTCCGCAAAGATAGGCACAAACGGAGTCTTGAGATTACAAAGGAATAAACCTGTTACTTCAGTAGGATCTTGGAACACAGGCTAACTGTAAGGGCCGAGGAAAGCTCAAAAAAGAAGTCTTTCGTTTCTTTTGTTCCTAAATCTCTTGGTTCGATTGTATTGAATTAGAAGTATTCTAGCGATTTAGGGGGTTTAGTGCTAACCTCCAATGGCACTGGACGAAAAGCTGGAACTCTTTCATCGTGTATAACATGTCTTCACTGAAATGAAATGTACTAAAACCGTGGCTGGCAATGTGATTTCAGCGAAGCTTGCCATCATCTTACGACCATCACTCTCGGAAACCACCCGTGGAAGTTATGGCCCACAGGAAGCATCAGGGGGAGAGGAGCCATCGACGGCAAGGATCACCAGCCGAAGGACTTATCGTCGACAGGAAACATCGGTGGCAATTATCATCGGCGGTCGTCTCCAGAGGCAGCTATAGCCAGCGACTGGAATTATCGATGATAGACATGGAACCCACGGGTCTTGCTGCTGGAATCACGACCGTGGGTTGGGCTGTGAGAGCCAGGATCCTTGGGTTTGTCTGCTGGAATCACGACTCACAGTTCTTGTCGCTGGTGCCGCGACCGGATCATGGATCTTCCAGGTGGAACTACCACCAGAGCGTGGATCTTGCTGCTGGAACCACGTCCAGCGCATGGCTCTTGCTGGTAGAACTACGACCAGTGCATGGATCTTGCTGCTGGAACCACGTCCAGTGCATGGCTCTTGTTGGTAGAAATACGACCAGTGCATCGATCTTGCGGATGGAGCTACGACCACCGCGGGTATTTTGCAGATGCAAGACCTATTTGTCGGTCTTGCTGCTGGAACCACGACTAGAGTATATGTCTTCCTTCAGAAGCCACGACGCGTGGATATTGCCACTCTGCTCTTCCTTCAGAAGCCACGACGCGTGGATATTGCCAGTGAATCTTAACCTAGAGTTCTCGCTCCTGGAACAAAGGTCCACGGATGCTGCCCCTGGATCCACGTTATTTTGGTCCTACGACTGGAACCTTGAAACCCTGACCACAAAATCTGAACCGCGAGCCATCTATGGTTCATGCTGCTGGAAAAAAAAAACGATCTGCTCATGGGTCTTGCTACTGGAACAACCCATGCATGGGCCCTGCCGCTGGAATCACAACCCGTGCATGGGTCTTGCTAACTGAAATCGCAACCCGTGCTTAGGTCTTGCTGCTGGAGCTACGACTACAACTCCAACCTTTACATCTGGACCCCACAATCTGATCTAACACCTTACTTCACTCGTGGCCTCTTTCCTCCTCCAGGATCTTCGTTGCGTCACAGCGACACTCGAAGCGAACGAAAGCCCTTGAGGGAAAGTCTTGTACTTTCCCTTTGAAGATCTCAAGATCATAAGACTGAGTTTCTCTGCATGTTGATAGGGAGAAACCCTTCAAGGTGAGGCTCTTCCTGGCACAGATGGAGCGAGTGGCTCTCCTGCTGTGCCGGAGATGTTAGGAGAGCGCTGATACCTACAAGGACGGTCCTTGACGAAATACGAACATATATCTCTAACTTGCTTCTCTCTCACAGTTCCTTGAGGGTATGGGTTGCTTAAACAACATCCTTTTTTTTTTTTCTTAACACTTATAAGAATCATATTATTGTCAGTATATGAACTGGAATGATTAAGCTTGGATTCTACGTTAGAAAGCCTCGCACAGCTAAGCTCTAAAAAGTCGGGCGCTTTCCCTCCCATACCCCTTCCACCACAGGACTGTGTTTCCGCCTATCGGTGAGATGCCAAACCCATGGCCACTATAACAAGGGTTTCCTCTCACCGATTTCCGTGAAGATGCAAGTGATTAGGTAGTTATAAACTTTAGGACCAGCCTCATCTTTACTTGACGGGTATCAAGTCTAATGCTTTGAGGAGTTACGTAAGGAAGACATGAAAGAAAAAAAGAATCATTTGTTATCATCAACTGGTTCACAGGTATTTGATAAGCAACAGGCGTGGGTATACAAGTATGGATAGCAACACTATTGCAATACATCATGAAGTTGTAGTGCTGTGATAACTATCCAGCTGACTCCCGAAAAGAGGAAATGCCTTTACAAACGTCAAAAAAAAAAAAAATGTTGAATGAAAATCCTTTCACATGTGCGTAAAACAAACGAAAATGACATACCGTAAGGTGTTGATAAGAGCATTTCATTCGCTGGGAGATAGGATACGTGTAAACGTTCTATTTTTTTTTTTTTTAATTACGAAAGTAAAATGGTGGTTTAAAATATTATTGCTCTTCACTGCACTAGATCATAATTAAGGCATCTAAACGGGAGTTGAGTAAGGATGAATTCTATGCAAATGAACTTAGCAAGATTTTTTTGTATACAAAGATACAATCTCCTTTTAATGGATCTCGTACATTCCCAGAAGTGGAAGGGAAAATGACCAAAAGGAAAGAACTACCACAGGAAAATGTGGTAAAAGAAAATGGTAGGTAATCTTCAGGTGATTTGTAGGAAAGACTGAAAATAGACCTGTCCTCCTCCGTGACCCCCGAAGTGTGTCGCAAGACAAGAAGACGTCAAAGACCGCTTCTAGTCTTTGATGTCCTTGATTCACTTCCAGAATCAACTCCCACATGCATATAGAAATACTCCGAGTCTGGAAGAAAACTAGTCTCTACGGAGCGACCACGACTTTCAAAGATGCAAGTCTACTGCATAAGGAAAGGGTTGCGACTCCATGGCAGGGAGGGACGAGGTGCTGGCTTGTCCGGGATGACCGCTTTACGAGTGAACATATGCGTTGGGAGTATGACATCCCCACCACCGTCCGCTCCGCTCCGCCGACAAGGAGGTCACACCGACAGAATCTCCTGGGGTAGGTGGAAGCACCACCGCCCTCCTGCTCCTGCTCCTCCTCTTCTTCCTCCTTCTCCTCCTCTCTTCTTCCTCCTGCTCCTCCTCCTCTTCTTCCTCCTCCTGCTCCTCCTCCTCCTCCTCCTCTCTTCTTCCTCCTGCTCCTCCTCCTCCTCCTCTACAGCGACGGACGCCCCGCCAGAAATGCTGCTGGCTCACAAACTGTCTAGGGTACACGTTCATTTTCTAGTAATTAAGCCACACTTACATAACTCCATTACCCAACCACCTACTTACATACCCCCGGGAACAGTGCCCTTACATGAGCGGCCTCCAGAATCTCTCTCTCTCTCTCTCTCTCTCTCTCTCTCTCTCTCTCTCTCTCTCTCTCTCTCTCTCTCTCTCTCTCTCTCTAATGAGAGTTTTGATACTGAGAACTGAATGCTGGTGCTTTGCATGGGTTCTAGTTAAGCAGAAGTAAATACGTAGATCTGGAAAGAATACAAAAAACACGACAAGGAAGCGGTTTAGAAAACATGAATTCCCAAGAACGAGTAACAGAGGTCGAATTCCAACAGGGGAGAACGAAGAAGAGACGCATATCATCTTACACTGAGCAGCAAATAGCAGGAGGGATAAAGAGCAATGTTCTTTAAACCCTAAGAGAAGCCAATAAGGAAAACAGAGAATCATGATATCGGGTGTGACGTCTGAGGCACATACTAAACAGATACCAGAGGAAATATATGTACAAATTCCCGTCGAGCTAGAACGGTTATTCAATGCATACCAGAGAAAAACGCGCCTGGAGTGACTGCGAGAGGTGTGTGTGTGTGTGTGTGTGGCATGCGGAAGGCTGGGAAGAGGGCATGTGAAAAGAGGGTAGTGAGTGTGGCATGAAGATGTTAAGTTGCTACTGAGAAAAGAGAAAGGAATATGGGTATCACTTGCAAGGGAGGAATGCTAAGGGAATGCAAAGTAATTCAAACAGCGACAGACCACTTGGTCCTTTCGAGGCTGTTCGTGATAGTGGAATATATCTGACACTCACTAATTCGTGTGGTAAAAGTTAGACGGCGTACGGATAACTGGGAGAGAATAACCTGCGTGTTGTCTTTTTGAACTATGGAGGCGCAAATGATGAAAGTCGTGGACTTGAGGAGAAATATCGAGTTTGCTTTCGAGAACGCGTGCGGGAAATACCTTAAGAAACTGAAGGATCTCTATGTGGCATTTGTGAATCTGGAGAGCGCTATATAGGATAAGGTTGATAAGCGATGCTTTGTGGAAGCTGTTAAGTATACCAGCTTGCAGAGGCTGCGCTACTTCCAGTAGCAGGGAAGTGTGAACCCCTTTGGAGTGAGAGGTTCTCTTAACGAGATTGTACTCCCAGGGCTTTTATGCAACAACTCAAGTTCCAGCTGTGAGTCATGAGTCGATAGAACTTTCTACGTTGTGATTTCTTATCCTTTACAGTTTCAAGAACAAACGCGACCCGGAACTTTGGCAAAACTTTTAGAACACGAAAAACGCATTTTGAACTCCCAAGACCAAAGACTTCAAGGCTTTCCCCAGCACCTGCTGCAGTAGGAGACCCAACCGTACTCCTCCTAGCCTGGTGCTTGGGAAGCCTCGCACTGATCCAGCGGTGTTGTCTTTGCCTTCGCCTCGTGCGGAATCTGAGGCTACAGTTGTGTCTGGAAGGGCTTGTGTATTCTGTCCTCTGGATCTTCGTCGGGAAACCTCCTCCTTCCCAAGTGAGCTGGCAGTTCTGTTCTGAGGTCCACTACGTGCTTTTGGCATGATTTCCACTCCCTCTCCACTCCTTTACCCCCCCCCCCCCCCCCCCCCCCCCACACACACACACACACAACATGACATTCTGGTTAGGTGAATAGAATTTGGATGATGGGATACAAATCACAGGTTCTATTTCAGCCGTACTTGCCACCCACACGTCTTTCCTGGAGGACTGTGTTGCGTCACTGCTGGTGCCCCGAGGGTTTTAGCACGACCAGGTCTTTCTTCCAGCGTAGCTCTTGTCCAGCACGGATTAATGATTTCTCTCCTAGTATTCTTGAGAGAAGGAGGCGATATTACGTGACTCATTAGTTAGTTACACAGGTTTTCCATGCTTCATCATGAGTTGGCTCAGGGCATGAACGCTGTCGTGTATCACACAGGAGCTCAGACATACCCATGGAGGTCACTGTGCTTTCAGTCTGTTTGACCGAGAACGAGATATCATTAAGAAGGGGATGAAGGAAGGGAGGAAAGGGGATTAAATCCCCATTAAACAAAGGAGCATCGGAGACACTGGGAAGCCACATCATGGACCACATGAAACAACAGCAGAAGAATGCATCGGGACCACACAGGTAGGCCACACCAGAGACCACATCAAACAGCAGCAGAGGAATGCACCTGGTAGGCCACATCAAACCACAGTACAAAGTGACCAACGAAGCAATCAAACGGACAACGATGAAAACAAAAGAACTCGGAAATTCCATGTTTTCTGAATGACCCAGACAAAACACCTACCACACAACACCAGCAGGAAGGGACTGAGGGGGAGGGGAGAAAAAAATCATATTTTTTCCTTCATATACTCTAATGTTGCAGTGGTAATATCCTCCGCTGCACATCTGTGGGGAGAATTTTGATTAGGAGAGTAATGAAAAGAACCACAAGAACAAAACAGTCTCGATATCTTTATCAACACGGACCCACTCATCAGTTAGGATAATGGGGGGGAAAGGATATCAAGGAAGGACGACAGAAAAAAATGAGAAGAGCAGAAAAGTAGTGAATGAAATGGCAGTCTACTCTCTTTTGAGAATTCATCCTGGGTGTATCAAACTCTCTCTCTCTCTCTCTCTCTCTCTCTCTCTCTCTCTCTCTCTCTCTCTCTCTCTCTCTCTCCCACCATCCATTTTCAACAGGTAACGACGCAACTCGGGAAACCTTCAACTCTCTCTCTCTCTCTCTCTCTCTCTCTCTCTCTCTCTCTCTCTCTCTCTCTCTCTCTCTCTCCCACCATCCATTTTCAACAGGTAACGACGCAACTCGGGAAACCTTCAACTCTCTCTCTCTCTCTCTCTCTCTCTCTCTCTCTGTCTCTCTCTCTCTCTCTCTCTCTCTCTCTCTCTCCCACCATCCGATCTTCACAAGAGCAACAGGTAAGGACACCTATGAGGAAACCTCCACTCCCCTCCGATGGCTTTCCTATTGCCGACGATGTCGTTATGCTAAACCAGATCCCCCTCTGCATCGCTGACCAGATGTCACAATTTGATGAACGTCTGTGGCGGGGGTGTTTGTCAATCACTAAGGCCGAGAATATGCTATAAAAGACATTGAATGACAACCTCAACAACCGCTGGGGTGGTGGGAGGAGGAGGATTTTGATGACCACATCGTTCAGAAAGAGGTGACACGACAGGACCTGCCGAAGGGAATGCTATGGTATGAGGGCAGTGGCTGGTCCAGTCGGATGTATCAGATAGGGACACCGTGGTGTTGGAGGTGGCATCACCCTAGCCTTCCAGCGGGGCGAGGGAGGGGTCATCCGAGGCGTGGAGACAATGCTCTAAATTTCCGGCTGAAGGAGGACACCAAATTGCGCGAGGGGGGATGCTCTGCTCTCCCGGCTAAAGGGGACGAGTACATGTTATTGTATAGTGCTCATGACCTCCCAGCTGGTGGGATGGGAAACTGTTTGGGACAAAATGCTGCAGTATGGAATCTCTAGTTTTGCGTAACTACTCGTAAGTCTACAGCATGTGTATTTTTCATGCTGACTGCGTGAGTTTGGTGGGTTGGGTGATGCGTAACCAGAATGCGTAGATGGTGAGAGGAGAGATCAAATAGGGTGTGCCCGTGGTCTTTGTATGAGGTGTTTGGGTGCAAAAGGGTTATATATATATATATATATATATATATATATATATATATATATATATATATATATATATATATATATATATATATATATATAATATTCTTTTTATGCAGAGGATAATCATGTTAAGCGTCCTCCTGTGGTGTTCCTTTAAACTAGTGTTTATTCAATCCTTCACTCCTCCAAATCCATCTACTGTAGTAACGTATTCAATTTCTCTCTGTGTAGCAATAACTGATAGATGAGTGAACGCACTGCACACCCACAACCTGGGGCAACGCTCTGCTCCTCAGTTTAATGCGAAATACAGACACACTCCATCGCGGAAGTTCCAGGTTATACTCCTCTCCTTTAGCCATCGTCTCGCTGCTTTAAAAGAAGATGGTTAGGTTTACGGACAATTTCTTTTTTTTCAATGCTTTGAACCTCTCAATCACAGTTACGCTTCTCGGTGACGAAATAAATCCACAAAATGATCACTGAAAAAACATATCTCTTTCCTCATTTTTTTCTTTAAAAGCGTCGCATGTGACGAGGGTGGAAGTTGTCCTGGCCTCGTACAGAATGTTCTACGTGTGACATTTGGGACGTTATTGATACAAGGAGGTTTGGGGGGGATTGAGGGCCCCCCCATCTGTTCATACCACAGCCTGGTACCAGCTCAGGTTAGGACGACAAGTTTGGTCGACTTTGTCAATCAAACTCTTTGCTCCTGAATCCCTTATGGTCAGGATGATCACAAGTATGAAAGATGGGAAATGAATACCTGACTTTCATTACGGGAGGAAGGAAGGGGATCAAGAGCGAAGACAGATCGGAGGAAAGAAACAAACGAGAGAGAGAGAGAGAGAGAGAGAGAGAGAGAGAGAGAGAGAGAGAGAGAGAGAGAGAGAGAGAGAGAGAGAGAGAGAGATTCAGACTCGGCGATAAACAGCTCCAGCACATTGTACAAACCGGGGGTGGTGTTGGTGGTGTGTGTCCGTGTGTGTGTGTGTGTGTGTGTGTGTGTGTTGGCGCGCGGGGAGTGTGGGGACCTGACTCGCTCGCCTAACCTCCCCAAGCGAACCCAACCCTCACTACTGCCATAGTGACACTTAGACGATGTTAACGTCTCCACGACCTCCTCAATGATCCACCCCTCCACGTATCACCACCAGAACCCCACCTCATCGGAACGCAGACTGATCTCCATAATCATTGGGTGACCTGACCATGACCCCCCACTTCCTCCCTCCTTCCCCCACAACACATTCATACTCTGGAAAATAAAAAAAAAAAGCTTTCGCGTGGGTTAAAAAAAAACCACACATAAGAATCGGGTGTTGGATTCATTTTCACCTTTGCATAGAGATTGGGTCTTTTGCATCAAGGATGCTGGCACTGAGCCCACATCATGTTTGCTAATACGACACTGCCTGTGGGTCGGCTGAGGTTAATATTATGAGAGAAATAGGATTGATTTCTTTTCCAGAGTGGGATCAACTACTCCGTGATATTGGGGTACGAATCCCCTTTTCGAGGCTTATGCTCAAGCATTCATATGGTGACCCAAACTGTCTGTTACTCATGTTTTCCGTTTTCTCATAGTTAAGAGACATCTAAAGTATCGACCTCCTTTTATTTATTTATATATATATATATATATATATATATATATATATATATATATATATATATATATATATATATATATATATATATTCCTATGAGTCCACGGGGAAAATGAAACACGGAAAGTTCCCAAGTGCAGTTTCGTGTAATAATCACATCATCAGAGGAGACACAAGAGAATAATATAACAGTCAGTTGATATACATCGAAGAGACGAAGCTAGGACGCCATTTGGGAAACACGAAAGTGCACTTGGGAACTTTTCGTGTTTCATTTTCCCCGTGGACTCATAGGAATATCTTGATCACGCGCAAAATTGTGATCCTTTCCAATATATATATATATATATATATATATATATATATATATATATATATATATATATATATATTCCCACTGTCTCGCAGAAGCATTGTTGCCGTCTGCGGGAGGAACGGCCAAGACCTTCATGGAAAGATCAGCTTGAAACGAAGCTTGAATATCTGCTGTATACAGGCGCAGTGGCTGTGCCCTTCCTCACATACACCTCCCGATATTCCTTCTGCTTTGTCACAAGGAGAAGATATATTGTCACTGTGCATCGCATATATCAGTCTTCTGGTCTCCTTCGGCAACACCAGCTACCCTCTGCCTCGCTCAGAACACCTCCGAAACTTTGTTTTATTCCAGAGGGAATGGGAAGCGTCGCCTCCAAAAGAAAAAAAATATATACACAGCGTCTAGCATCCTTCCATCTTTACTGTGACGAGACCGGAGCAAGAGGAGGAGGAGGGGTAGAAAAAGGTGTCCAGCGACCCCTCAGGCAATGGTGAGGTTGCCGCTACCAAACCAGGTACACCTGGAGTGCCACACATTTCCCAGCCTTCTTGGGAGACGTAAAAAAAAAAAAAGACAAGAAAAAGGAGCACTTGTGAGCAGTCCATGTGTACCTCCAAGGTAATTTACCCATGGTCGGTTACAGAGCCGATATCCTGCCAAGAGCAGGATGTGTATTATTTGATCACACAGAATTTGATCACACGGAATGTCAAAAAAAAAAAAGGAAAATTAAAGAGAATTACTTTCTGAGAAGAAAAAAAGGAAATTAAAGAGAAATACTTTCTGAGATGAAAACAAAAAACATCTTTTTCTTTTTCTGAGAAATACACAGGACTTCTCACTCAGATTTCATCTGGGGTGAAAATGTCATGTTTTCTTTGACAGGACCAAATGTAGTAAAGTCCCGAGACCGCTTTAGCCTACAAGACTATGGTTTCCCTGATTGGACGAGTGTGTCTCTTCCGAGGCAACGCCACCTAACGACACAAATGTACAACTGATCCTCTTTATAGAGATCATCAGTTCCTCTTCAACCACTCGTGATGACAATCCTCTACACCGTCAACCATACTTCATCAACATCACCTCCAGATGAATGTGTGTGAGAGAGAGAGAGAGAGAGAGAGAGAGAGAGAGAGAGAGAGAGAGAGAGAGAGAGAGAGAGAGAGAGAGAGAGAGAGAGAGAGAGAGAGAGATGGCATCCAATCAAGTTCGTGAGGTAGCGCTGGAGGAGCAGCAGATCTCATCTGGAAACTAAAGCTCAACACTGGAATGCGTTCCAGATGACCAGAAGAATAGGTCTAGTCCCTTGCTGGGGGTCCACTGGCCTATGGTTCATGATGGCTGGAACACCTATGAGAGGTTCTCTGTACTATGACATTGACGAGAGGCCATCATCACTATATCCTCAACAGCCATAGACCCATCTTCTTCATCATTCATTGTTCATACTGATAAAAAAATAAAATACTATCACTGCTCTTATGGCTGATAATGAATACTACAGTGGCTGTCACCAGTGAGTAAGAATTTCAAGTCTGGTTTTTTGCCTAGAGAAACTGGCCACGGTGTCGTAAGTTATGCCACGAATTCTTTCCTTATCTTGAATGTGCCGAAAAAAATTCCTTTCAACTCAGGCCGCTTCTAAGGCTCCAGCGTTTGCCAGTTGCCAGAATATTAAGAGTTTATAGGTCGTAAACTGCAATCAAGAGATACTGAAGCAGCACATTAAAGCCACAAACACATTCACGGTCTTCACTACATATGATGTTACCGCTGGACTCAACATTCTTTTGTCTTTTTTTCATCTCTCCAACTTGCATACCGTGGCCATTCGAATGATAGACATACGATCTTTATTGAAATTAGAATCGAAAATAACTTGTACCAAATATTCGTCACTATATCCATAACAAAGACACATCTCCAGCTATGAGAGCAGTGCCATTGTTCATCGCTCTCTCTCGAGAGAACATTGTTCATGTGGAGCCGTGTGTGACCACTTCTGGATAACATTGTTAAACTGTGTTACAGGTCAGGTGATTAACTTGCCGTAACGAGGTGGCTAGTCGAACCGACGCACATGATTGAAAGCTACGAATATCAAGAGTAATTATATTGACTAATGGGAATTGTAGCTCATGTGTACGTTTGTGTATATCTGCATATGTGTGTGTGTGTGTGTGTGTGTGTGTGTGTGTGTGTGTGTGTCTTCAGTATGTGCGCGAACGCGTTTGGGTGCACAAGTCTCACATAGCATGTTTAGCGCCCCTTCGGTGCCCAGCTCTGCCCCAGGGCCTCCGTCAGAAACCCAATTAACTGACCTTAAATTGGATCGAATCGGCTTCCACCGTGCCGTGAGGAGCAATCTTGGGGTCAACTTTTGCCATCTTAAAACCAATGTAGCAAGTTTGGGTCAGCTACCTCTGTAACTCGCGAGGGGGTTTTATCCGTACACGTTGATTCTTATCTGATTTATTCCCGTGTTCTCTGAAAGTTTTATCTCCTCTTTCCTACATTCCTGCTACGTGGTTGGTTGGGTTCTTCATACCATTTTACACTCCCCGGCTTTTCTGATAAACTTGGCTTGTAAAGTTTCGTAATCCTAAGTTACATTTCTAGATACAGAATTCCTTAATTATACATTAATTCCATTGATGTTCCAATAGTATATATATATATATATATATATATATATATATATATATATATATATATATATATATATATATATATATGTTTACTTTTTTCATACATATTCGCCATTTCCCGCGTTAATGAGGTAGCATTAAGAAAAGAGGACTGAGCCTTAGAGAGAATATCCTCACTTGGCTCCCTTCTCTGATCCTCTTTTGGAAAATTAATCCTTATATACAAGTGGTGGAACAAAATCAATATCAAAAAATTATCTCAATTTCTTATTCAAGCGTTTCACGTCTGCTTCGTCCAAACCCGTTTTCTGTTCCTTTGTTTACAAATCCTCTTTCTCATCTCTCAAAAACAAAGAAAATGTTTAAGGTTCTATTTATTACGGTTTTTAGGAAAATCCGGTTTTATGATGGTTATAATTCAAGGCTTACCTACCTACTTACCTGCTTGCCCTTCAACCCAGCTTCTAATACCTCGACACCCAAAAAAATAATAAAAAAAAAGGTCTGGGTTTCAATAACGTCTTTTCCTCCGACGCCATAAGGCTTAAAATAACGTTTATATGCTGTAGAGAGAAGCGTGCTACTGTGTTGACCCCGACCAGAGGAGGATTTTAGACCAACCGATACGTACCATCATTAATTACAGAGAGAGAGAGAGAGAGAGAGAGAGAGAGAGAGAGAGAGAGAGAGAGAGAGAGAGAGAGAGAGAGAGACCGAGCGGTCTGTTGTTGGAGTCACGCACACAGTTTGGGATGTGGGTGATTACCGCAAGGATCGGAAAGACGGACGAAGCTTCGAACTCACCCCCTGGACTTCGATTCCCCCGCTTGTCAAGATGGAAGGAACACGGGACA
This sequence comes from Panulirus ornatus, assembly GCF_036320965.1. Taxonomy (NCBI): domain Eukaryota; kingdom Metazoa; phylum Arthropoda; class Malacostraca; order Decapoda; family Palinuridae; genus Panulirus; species Panulirus ornatus. The sequence continues at coordinate 7,853,470 of NC_092258.1, forward strand.
CCCTTGACCTTCATCACCTGCGGCTCCGTAGTCAAAATGACAAATTTGCAGGTTAACTAACCTCTTTTAACTTAACTGTACGCCTTCTAACTTTTAACCCCACTATTCTTTGAGCTCCGGATATCATCCACAATTTGAAACTGCTTCGAAAGAACCCAGTGGTCTGTTCCTGTTTCAGTTCCTCTGTTGTATTCCTTTTGTGCCACTTCGATGTCCTCAGCCTCATTATGACAACCAACCCACCGAACTGCAACATGACCTTGTACATAGACTAGGAATACTGGACGCCTTCCACTGAGCTCTACGTTCTGAGGTTGCATTGACAGATGCTCGTCCGTCCAGAAAACTTTGGCAGAAACTTTTTGGCTTGCCAGTGTCCGTTCTTGAACTTAGGTTTCGACATAGGATTTCGAAGCTTCGATCATTCTGAGCCCTACAGATACACCCTCGGCCGATCGTTCATGCCAGGGTGTGAGTTGGCAAAGAACGTGCAAGCAACTGGTGTCGTGGTCTCACGCCAATGAATACGTAATGTTACAGCGAGAAAGTAATGCTCATCACATTCCTCTCCGCCATCAACACCACACTTGAGGTCACGCAAAGCTGAGATATTCCGAAATTCCATCTTTACCCACTATTAACCTGCCTTCACGCCAGTCGACCGGAGACTCATGGCTTGGGGGGAAGAGGGGGTCCTGACACAATCTCAAGTCGACTTCAATTACCATTATCATGACGCCAGCAACAGAGGTATCAAAACTAACTGCACTCTTAGCACGCGAGGTGTGTGTGTGTGTGTGAGAGAGAGAGAGAGAGAGAGAGAGAGAGAGAGAGAGAGAGAGAGAGAGAGAGAGAGAGAGAGAGAGAGAGAGAGAGAGAGAGAGATGGTTATTTCGAAAGACAAAAAAAATAAATTTACATAATGCTTTTAACTTTCTCCAGTTGCTGTGTCCCCGTAACCAGGTTCATCACAACGTGACGGCGGCAGAAGTAAGCGCCGGGCGGGAGGGAGAAGTTAGTTCCTTCAACTTACATTGCGTGAATCTTGGTAACACCAAGAGGAAATATAGCGGTAAAGTTATGACGAAACTTTCCCGTAAAACTGCAGGCTGGAAAAAACTCGGAGTGTGCTATGCATCTCTTCATTACGTCAGGTAAGATAAGATAAGAGACGTCTTTATTGTCAAAATTGTGTAATTAATGGGATTGGATATGGCTCATGAAACAAAGAGAAATGGAAAAGAAGATATGACATGAAAGAAGTAAATAATTATATATATATATATATATATATATATATATATATATATATATATATATATATATATGGTTCCATGTGAAGGTGGGTCTGCGGCAGGGTTTTGTGATGTCACCATGGCTGTTTAATCTGCTTATGAATGGAATGGTGAGGGAAGAGCAAATGCAAGAGTCTTGACCTTCGCCTCACCTCCACCTGACGAGGACATGCACCTCACCTGTCATATATGTCTGTAAACCTTTACCTATGTTCATCATCTGTGTATCCCCGAGGACGTGAATACTCGTCTAACTGCATCGTGGGCATGAGGAGTCCTGGGATGTGTTGAGTCGGTGTTGATCGTGAGGTAAGCTTGGGTGACGTCCGGAGCCTAAATGGGAAAGTGTGACTCGTGTTTGTCTAGATAGTGTAGGTGGAGTGGTGATTCAGACTGAGTTGCGGTGGCGGTTGATTATTATTTATAGGAGTCATTTCAGTGTGTGTCTATGTTGTGAATGTGTTGCGTTTCCTGAGGGGTGGAAGGGGATCTGTGAGCTGAGATTGCCGAGGCGTGAGGCGCGAGTTTAGGATTTTTGTATCCGTGTAGGGCGCTGGCGTTTACATATGGAGTAGTATGGGAGCAATATACCATACATATACCCATACACATATATAAATACATATGTACCTTTCTCTTCTTCATAGCGACATCGCTCTAGGGACAGACGAAGAAAGGCCTTATTTTTCATTTTTTTCACATCTCTCTGCCTGTCATGTACAATGTACCGAAACCACAGGCCTCTCTCTCTCTCTCTCTCTCTCTCTCTCTCTCTCTCTCTCTCTCTCTCTCTCTCTCTCTCTCTCTCTCTCTCTCTCTCTCTCTCTCTCCTCATCCACATAGCGAAGCCCCTCAGACCCTTCCGTGGTTTCCTCTGCCCAGGTTAATAAGTTCATAAGCGACGGTATATCATGATGATCACAGCCGTGCAGATCGACTTTATTGAAGCATAACTCGCTTCCCAACCAGCCCTGAAGCACAGCCATGTGGATGATTTCCTTGATAATTAACATTCTGTACGCGAAGAAAAACCAGCGTAAGATCTAGGAGTCATAGGGTAATTTGCATATTAATCCTGCTTACGTATTTGATGTAAATAATGACTCCAATTAAGGGATAAATGTTAATTAGGAAGCAATTACTGGCAAGCAGTTGGCGGTAAGTGTTCCAGGCCTGAGATATATGGGCTGGCTCTGTACAGAACAAAGTCGTATGTTGAGTTTCTTGGTCTTGTTATTATCCCACGGTATATCGTTGGTCTGATTTGCATATTCATTTATAACGTATATTGTATACTGAGAGTTATTTCCCATTTTTCATTTTTGTTCGTATTCCAGTGTTATATTGTATTCTAAGTCTTTAAGCTCTAAGACTTTCCTTCAATTTTTACAAGTGGGCTCATTAAGAGCAAGAACAGCTTATCTTTCTTACCATGCTAAAGCTTTTTCTTGTCACTGTACTTAACTGTTAGGTTTATATTTAGTTCAGTCTTTACAGTGTAATTTTTGGGGGTCTCTTCTCCAAGACGGTGCCTTGAGACAGACGACCTTCCTCATATATGCAGACAGACGACCTTCCTCATATATGCAGACAGACGACCTTCCTCATATATTCAGACAGACGACCTCCCTCATATATTCAGACAGACGACCTTCCTCATATATGCAGACAGACGACCTCCCTCATATATTCAGACAGACGACCTCCCTCATATATTCAGACAGACGACCTCCCTCATATATTCAGACAGACGACCTTCCTCATATATGCAGACAGACCACCTTCCTCAAATATTCAGACAGACGACCTCCCTCATATATTCAGACAGACGACCTTCCTCAAATATTCAGACAGACGACCTCCCTCATATATTCAGACAGACGACCTTCCTCAAATATTCAGACAGACGACCTCCCTCATATATTCAGACAGACGACCTTCCTCATATATGCAGACAGACGACCTTCCTCATATATTCAGACAGACGACCTCCCTCATATATTCAGACAGACGACCTCCCTCATATATTCAGACAGACGACCTTCCTCATATATGCAGACAGACCACCTTCCTCAAATATTCAGACAGACGACCTCCCTCATATATTCAGACAGACGACCTCCCTCATATATTCAGACAGACGACCTTCCTCATATATTCAGTTGCCGTGCCTACCGTCTCGCCATCCTCTCATTACCTGGTGCCACCCTCATGCTCTACCTCACTTTTTTTCCACCCCCGAGTGTTATCTGTTGTGGGTCGGTTGTGTTCCGTGTCCTCCTCATTGATAAAGTCTGTGGCTCGTGTTCTACCGAGGGTCAACATACCGGGTCCCCACCAGCGAGCGGGGGGCGAGGCCAGGCCAGGCACGTTATCTAGAGTGCTGAAGCTTCGTTTCCGTCCCTTCCAGGGTCAGCACATGTTGACGTACCGCTAATTACCACGGCCCCGCCAGTTATATCTGGCGCAACCGCCACACACACACACACACACATACACACACACACATAAACTTGGGAGAGGGGTCGCCTGCAGACAGTAATTACCGACTAAGTCAGCCAAGCAGGACCAAGTTAGCTAACTTAATTAACCCGAGACCCAGCAGAACACTGGGGTAACGGACGCCTCCTTCATTAACCCGAGACCCAGCAGAACACTAGGGTAACGGACGCCTCCTTCATTAACCCGAGACCCAGCAGAACACTGGGGTAACGGACGCCTTCTTCATTAACCCGAGACCCAGCAGAACACTGGGGTAACGGACGCCTCCTTCATTAACCCAAGACCCAGCAGAACACTGGGGTCACGGACGCCTCCTTCATTAACCCAAGACCCAGCAGAACACTGGGGTAACGGACGCCTCCTTCATTAACCAAAGACCCAGCAGAACACTGGGGTCACGGACGCCTCCTTCATTAACCCAAGACCCAGCAGAACACTGGGGTAACGGACGTCCTCTTGATTAACCCAAGACCCAGCAAAACACTGGGGTCACGGACGCCTCCATTGCTACAGCGCGAGGGGAACGGGGGTGGGAACCACATTTTCACTTGGCTTCATCATGGTTCCGAACCCTGCCTCGTGGGTTCTTTACCTTACGGATACGGCCCCAATCTCCTCCCCTTCTTCCATAACATCTGAGCTTCGTCCAAGGTGCAAAAATCCCATGATCTTTACAGCGCGATTGTCTCCCAACTCGGGATATCTAATTCGAAAAATGTCAGAGGCGTAGAAAAAAAAAAAGTTCAAAAAAGGATGAAGGAAAATATAGATGAGAGAGAGAGAGAGAGAGAGAGAGAGAGAGAGAGAGAGAGAGAGAGAGAGAGAGAGAGAGAGAGAGAGAGAGAGAGAGAGAGAGAGAGAGAGAGAGAGAGAGAGAGAGGAGGGGGTGAGTACCACAGGACATGAGAGGCCTGAATCAAGATAAACACGGGGGCAGATGTCCCTGTGGCGTGGCGGTTAAACGAGGAATTTTGGCCAGAATCGTGCGCTCTGGGTTTAAAGTCCGGGATGTAGAGCACACACACACACACACACACACACACACACACACACACACACACACACACACACGCACACACACACACGCACACAGACACTGATCCGTCCTAGACATTCTTCGATGTGGATTCTCGTCAGCAGCCATCCAGATAGCCGCTAGTCTAATGATATTCACATTTTCTAAAGTTGCGTACATTACTGGGGGTGCTTTGCAATGTGGTTTAATGGACTGAATGGGGAGACCCTTGAGAGGGTGGGGCGCTCTAGATCCTCGGGAGAGGACAAGACAGCGGGTGAAATCATGGGAGATGACATGAATCATAAGATGGGGAGAGGCGGGAGTAAAGATCTTGAGTGCAATCAACGTAAGGGGAAGTCACTCACTGGAGGGCAAAGAATGGTCTGTTTGATGGCTAAGTAGTCCCAACGGTGGTATACAGATACGAGTCTTGGGCTCTGAACGTAAAAGAAGAATGGAGGAGAGTGGACGGGCTAGCAGTGAAATAACTAAGGACGATATGCACTGCAAAGAGGGTTGATCATGTGGAGAATGACAGTGTAAGAGGTGCGTGTGTGTGTGTGTGTGTGTGTGTGTGTGTGTGTGTGTGTGTGTGTGTGTGTGTGTATGTGCGTGTGTGTGTGTGTGTGTGTATGTGTGTGCGTGTGACAATGAGCGGAGAATGACTGAGACAGTTGACCACATTGTTCTAAAATGGTTCGGACGTACGAAGAGGATGAGTGAAGAGAGGTTGAGAAAGTGAATGACCAGATCAGATATGTAGGGAGTGACTGAAAAGTAGGGGATGAACGAGGATGAGACAGAAGACTGGAGTGAGCTAGCCTTTGAGTCATGTGTCATCCCAGCCTCTGTCATCCAATACCACAGAAAAAAAGGGGCACATTTCTGTCATCCTGCAGCGCTCATTGTCATCTGAAACTGTTGTACCAGCACGGGAGATATGTCGGGTCAACATCCAGATGTGCAGGGCAGACTCTTGTGTCCCCTCTGTTGGTGGGTGTTACGTAGACTAAGCAGACTTTGCCACAGTTCCACTTGTGCCACATTTCCAGAGGTGCGAAGTTCCCCCTCTGGGAGTGTGTGTGTTGTGGCGTCTGGTGACAACTGCTGTTTGACTTTGGCTACGTGTGCTTGAGGGAGCTGGAAGACGATGACGAGGAGGCAGCGGAGGGAGGAAAAGGGGATGGGGGAAAAGACGACGAAAACGAAGATGATGAAAGGGGGAACACGTAGTAGTGAGAAGAATGACGGGAAAAATGGAAAGAGGATAAGGAAATAGAGAAAGGGAAGAATACTGAAAAATAGAATATGGAGGACGGGAGGTTAAAATGGAGACGGAGGAGGAACAGGACACAAGGAGGAGGAGGAGGAGCAATAGTTTGTGTAGGGTCTTCGTGGCCTTCGACAGGTATAGAGAAATATGAGGTGGATTTCATCCTGAAAACTGTGGGTTGTTGATACGGCTTTCCCTGCCTCCCGAAGCGAGGAGGAACGCAATGATCCATTTCTTTCTCGTTACAGCATGACTGCCTCCCACACCAGCTGAACTGAACCATGAAAAGGGCTTTCACAGCCAACATCTGCCGTATCCTGGAGGTACATATATATATGTACAGTGTTATGTGTACCCTACCACTTTCACGCGGTTGAATTCAGCACGTTGAGAAAAATAATGTCAGCTGATCTAACTGAGTAAATATCATTTTGCCTGAAGATCTTGACGAAACACTCACAGTTCAGGTGTCCCTAGATTTCCTGTGTACCGTCGAAGTCATATCTGACGAACCCTACTTCGGTCTAAAAGTGTTCAAACATCATCCAACCACTGGAGCGCCCACCTCCCACAGTGTGGGTTCTCCTGACAACCATTGAACAGCTGGCCTGGCACCTCCTACAGGCGTCCTCCACACTGGTTCAATCAGGGACCGATCTACCGGAGAGCCTTCCATACTAGGGACTCTTCACCACAGTGTAGAGTCGGACCGCTTCGTACCGATGGGTCTGGCCTGTGTGGAGCCCAGCCCACAACTGGTCTACTGTGGGTACACCTCCATATTAATAGGATTTCGCGATGGGAGAGTTTAGCAGGGGGAAGGGGAAGGAAAACCCAAGAGCCATGATGAAACATAAGGTATTTTCATGACATATTGTATAGGAAATATTGTACGATCATGATCACTTTTACGAAGCATTACGTTACCATTTATAGATGTTCGTATTGAATTCAAATGTTTAAAAGGGGGGGTTGATATTATCAGTGAGATATAGACTGTGATCTTGACGATGAGAAACTAAAGATGTACATACTATCTATTTAAGCTCTCATTACACTTGAAAAAGAAAAAGCCTTATGACAAAATACACATAGTAAAACCTAACCCAAAAAATAGACATGGCAGTTACAGGAAGCAGCCCGATTGAACTCAAAACCCTTCTTTTTTCCTCTTCATGTTATTTCCCATTTCTTTTTATCTTCACTTCATCACAAATAGAACCCAAATATCCCTATAGCACTTTCCATAAACTGTCCAAATCCTAAGACCCCTTGGGACCTCCAGGCCATCTAAGGAAAAGATATCCTCTAACTTCACTCCAGTCACATTGCAGTACAGGCCATTTCCAGTTTCCAGACCACAAAGCCCATTCGGCGATGGAATGATGAAAGAAAAAAAAAAACCGAAACCTATCCAAGATGTCTTGTTCTACCATCACTCTCTTGTATGGTTGACTTGGGAAGGTTGGTGGTCTCCCTAAAACTGGGACGGTGTCAGCACGCCATAGCAAACTCAGCCACAAGTAGACTCGTCCCTTGGATGGTCACCTGCTTCACGGGATATGCATATGCATCTTGCCATTACTTTTGGTTTATGGGCGCATTTCATTGTGCCTTTATGACTGAAAGCGGTCGTCACGGGCGGGGGTGGTGTGGTATACGTATACTTACGAGGGTTCTCAAGGTTTACCTCCACTATGTACTTGATACTCGTGTAAACTGGTGTATGAAGCCAAGCCCTCTGACTCCTCACAGTAACATGATGATGTAAATCTATCGATCCTGTGGCCTTAACCTTACCATTTCCAGAGTCCTCTCGACCTTCATAGGAAGTCTTACACTTTGGTTCCTCCTCATACATCTATTGCTGCTCTGTGGCATATCGGATGTACGTGTAGGAGTACGGATAACTGAGAACTCAGTGCAGGTAAGAGAGAGAACTCATGTTGGTCACTACGAGATCGTCAAATCGATTCTGGAACATATTGGTGTAAGGTTGACAGGTCTTCTTCGCCTCCTCCTCCTCCTCTCCCTCGTTTGATAATGTTCATGTGGAAGATTTCACAGGATCACGAAAATAACTCCGAACCATATATATATATATATATATATATATATATATATATATATATATATATATATATATATATATATATATACATAAACCATCTTTTTTTCTCTTTAGGTTACCGCTCTGTCGAACGAGTTCGAGAGAGAGGATCTGGAGGAGGGAGAGAGATAGAGATAGAGAGAGAGAGAGAGAGAGAGAGAGAGAGAGAGAGAGAGAGAGAGGACCCCCTCAGCCGAACCTTCCATTTCTTATGACAAAGTGGAAGATCTAGTTTCACCCTCAGGCCGGAACTTGGTTGTGATCGGGGCTCGGTGGGGGAAAAGATTTACCCCAACAGCCGTGTTTTATATAAGACCTGGAGGGAGACGGCGCCAAAAAGAGTTTCTTATTTTTTTCCCAACTCCGCCACCGCCACGGGAAAAGGAGGGAAACACAATAGACGATGATGCTGTCAGTTGACATCAAAGGGAGGGATGAGGAGGGGGATCCTCAAAAGGGGTGGTGTGGAGACGAGGAGGAGGAGGAGGAGCGAGAGAGAGAGAGAGAGAGAGAGAGAGAGAGAGAGAGAGAGAGAGAGAGAGAGAGAGAGAGAGAGAGAGAGAGAGAGAGGGAGAGAGAGAGAGAGAGAGAGAGAGAGAGAGAGAGAGAGAGAGAGAGAGAGAGAGAGAGAGAGAGAGAGAGTGTATAGAAGGCTAGTGAATGAATAGTGAAGGGGAGATAAGCTATCTGACGAGGGAAGCGATAAGGAGAGGAAATTTTTGGGTTGGAATAATGGAAAAAAATAAAAGGGATAAATGATGAAAATGCTGAGGGGAAGAGGGAAGAGAGGAGAGCAGATAAAGAGAAGGCGATTACTTTGCCTAATTCTATGCTATACGGAGACAGAGAAATGGCTAATGAATATGATATCATTTAGCGAGAAAATTCTTCAATCTATTCGTTTCCTATAATTATATGAATTTCCCAAGGTACAAATATAATGTACATAGGACATGTTGCACCTGGGTTCTCATGCGAACAATGTGACGAAAAGACAGACAGACAGACAGACCATAAGACAGAGCGTGTCCGCCAGGAGTCGGTTTTCCGTATGGGTTCGAATCCTGGGGGGCGGCCGTCGGTCTACACCCACCCCAGATGTTCATCCTCCACTCGGGACTGGTCGATAAATGGGTTCCTGGCTAAGGTTGGTGTGTGTGTGTGTGTGTGTGTGTGTGTGTGTGTGTGTGTGTGTGTGTGTATTCACACACTGTAGTCAACACATGGTATATATGTACAAGGTTAAGAGACGAAGCAACACGAGTGTAAAAACTCACTCCCGTAAAACACAAATAGTAATTACAAACACACACACACACACACACACACACACACACACACACACACACACACAAAGGTGAATAAGTGGCGTATAACATTATCTTCTGTCAAATCTACTTAACAGGACAGAACATAAAAGGAAGGTAAGGCTTCCGTGGTGTAGTGGTTAGCGTTGCTTGCTATGTCTCGTACGGGGAAGGGCTGCGCTGGTTCAACTCCTGGGCGCAGCGGTCGGCCCACAGCTAACCTAGATGTTCATCCCCTTAAGGACGGTCGATAAATATGTAACTTAAAGCTAAAAGTTTGTGTATGCCATTCGACATGAAGAAAAACACAGTCTCTCCAACAGTGTATGAAGGGAATCGACTGGGGAATCACCAATGAATATTCGTGAATATTCGTATTCTAAGACAAATATCTTAGTTCTTTTTATCTGTATAAGATTCATCCGTGGTCTTATATGATGGTTCGAGTTTTAAGGACGTGTTCGATAAATCTCACTCCTTACGTAAGATTCCGTTTTCTTTTTTCTTTTTTCTTTTTTTTTTTTCCACTTTCAGTCCCTATTTTTCCTGTTTAAGAGTATCATTACGGGCCTCTGCATCTTCATTAACTCTCCCTCAGACGCTAAACTCGTCTCGGGGGTCACTAATGAGCTGCATGAATTTGAATCTCATCAAGAAAGGAGAAGAAATAGGTGGCCAAGTCCTCAGACAGAGAGAGAGAGAGAGAGGGGGGACACAAGCATTCGGGAGTCTTACAAAACATACGCTGGGGGAAAACACACGAAAAAAAAATTAAAACAAAAACCTCTGGGTGAACGTAGATGCAAATGGTATCATTAGGCTTGTTTCCTGCTGGAAATAATAATAATAATGATGAGGATGATATGTGCGTATGTAATTGCCTCCCGTTTTATATTTCCAGACGATATAACTTATCTGACGAAGGGTGATACACACACACACACACACATATTTTGCATACCTGGTGACAAGAGATAATTATACAGAGTGATTTACCGCTGAAATGAGACTGGTTATGTCGTGTAATTAAAGCCTTGATTATATCTAGATAATCGCGCATGGCGTTATCTCTCTCTCTCTCTCTCTCTCTCTCTCTCTCTCTCTCTCTCTCTCTCTCTCTCTCTCTCTCTCTCTCCTACTTACAGAGATGAATGAACGCGTCATGCTACACTGTCAGCGCTGCCAGGCAAACAGAGATAATTCAGGCCAGCTCTTCATGACTGTGATCTGCGCACGGGCTTGCCTGGGTTCAAATCCAGGGCAAGCGTCAGTCGACCCACAGTTAATCCCAGCTGTTCATCCCCCACCACAGGGAAGGTAGGGTGAATGGGTTCCAGGATTAAGCTTGTGGGCGTGTGTGATGATATTCTGTATGTTACTGGGAGAGAGTTTTACACTCGTGTTTCCCCGTCTCTTAACCGTGTATATATATATATATATATATATATATATATATATATATATATATATATATATATATATATATATATATATATATATATAAGTCTAAGCACATGATGCATGCATGCAACTTTGGCAGACAGGGGGCAACGCGAGTGTAAAACGCTCTCCCCGTTAACACACAAATGGAAATCGCGCTTGGATGCACACATGCAAACGCGCCTTTTGCATTCACACGAAAACACGAAAAACACACACACACACACACACACACACACACACACACACAAAGCAAGTGTACATATACAAATTCATGCGTGTTCAGGCGTTTAAATCCTCGTAGTTATACAAACTATCAACATTCACATTACAAAATTTCTTCATTGTTTTTTCATTAATGATTTGCAGAATGGAGATCCTGTCTATAAAACTCGAGTAAATGATTTCTCATGAATTTCCTAATAACAATATAATGATGATTTCAGTACGGCTTCTCGGGAATTTCTATATGACGATCTTATTAGTAGAGGAAATGTATTTGCCTCCCACCTCAACTTCCACGTCGAAGACCTGCTTGGTATGCCAACTGTGTCGCCTTCAGACACCGGGATCTGCCCGTCTTACCTCACTGATATATGCACGATGCAATCTGAGGGTCAGGGTGGTGGGTCACCCTTAGGTCAGGAAGGTCACCTGTCCCTCCCTCTTTTGACCTTGGCTGTGTTTGGTCGTCTGCGTTGGCTCGACTGCGGGCGCGGAGGCAAGTCTCAGGTCACACGCCCACCGCTTGACCTTGGCCATCGCAAGAACTACTGGTTCTCGAGTCCAGTGTGGGTTGTGTGGTACCCGCAGCAGCTGGTGACCTCAAACATGCATCTGCCCCATGACGTCACAGTCTTTGCCAGACGTCTAACGCGTTATAACTGCCTTAAAAAAAAAAAAAAAAGATCAGCGCGTTTTAACTGCCTTAAAGAAAAATAGAAAGGCATAAAATGAACAATTTTTTTCTCGCACGGCGAAGTACCTCCCGCGCTCAGGAGGCCGATGTCCACAGTAGCATTGCAGGACTGCGCTTCCCTGTGTGTGTGTGCGTGAATCGTCGAACACTGGGTCATGCAGGAACCCGGCATGACGGAGGGAGGGAAGGTGCCTTGTTTTGGACGCAGACGAGTGTGTCGAGCCTGCTCGTCTGATCCGAAGGGGCGATAATACCAACCCGTTCCCTAGGGGATTACGCTCGTCTTAATAACACTATAATCCCCCCACCCGCAAGAGTTTTATCGAAGTCGCGTTTAGTCTTGTCACTCGAACGAGAGCAGAGTAAAAAAAAAAAAAAAAAGAGGAGGGAAGAAGAAGGTTATGAGACCAGACGAGGTTAGCCATAGATGGGAGGAGAGAGAAAGAGTGAGTATGTGATTACAATGATATGCGCTTCAACACATCTCAAGTGGAGATGGCCAGACAACGAAGAGGGAGGGGAGGCAAAACGCCAACACTTGCAACATTCATGGAGGGTCTTGCCTCCGCGATGGTGTGTTCGTGTGATTATTTACCTTTGACGAGATCGTCTGTGATTTTCCTGCATGGGGAAGCCATACCTTTCAAGGCATTTTGGGAGCTTGTTGCGTGGGTTAGCTGCCGTCAGCCACTACTATTCCCTCTTGATGAAAAGAGATGCATCTGATTTCTCTGTTCATGAGCGAAGCTAATCGAAATATGAATCCCAGTGCTTATGAAATATTACTGTGTATATATATATATATATATATATATATATATATATATATATATATATATATATATATATATATATATATATACATTTCTGATCGTAAAAACTATAGCAATGGAAAGCTGCAGTCTTCCAGTAAACTGGAGTGAGATAGATAGATAGATAGATAGATAGATAGATAGAGAGAGATAGATAGATACAGAGAGAGAGAGAGAGAGAGAGAGAGAGAGAGAGAGAGAGAGAGAGAGAGAGAGAGAGAGAGAGAGAGAGAGAGAGAGAGAGAGAGAGAGAGAATATGGCCGATGAAAGAGAGCAAAACTACAGCAGAGCACTTCGTGGGGGTAATCGTTCAGGACATTGCATCAAGTGAGGACGTAACTATGTTGGTTCAGGAAGGACGACACTCAATCGAAGCAAGAGTAAGCCAGCTGGAAATTTTCAGTATCCGAGACAAATCCAATTTGGAGGCCAGAGCAAGTATCAGATTATATTAATGTCTCAAGTCTCAGCTTGGCTCTGTGTGTGTGTGTGTGTGTGTGTGTGTGTGTGTGTGTGTGTGTGTGTGTGTGTGTGTGTGTGTGTGTGTCCGACAGAAGGTCCAGCTTAGCCTAGTATGACTGGCTGGTCTAAATTACCCTGCCTCATTCTAAGGATCCCTATCTGCCTGGATCATGCAATGTTGAAGGCCTTTAATCTCTCACTCAGATCGACCGAGAAAAACTTGCTGGCTTTCGCAACTGCCTCCAGACACAGGATCTACCACGGAAACAACATTTCTGAAGGTAGCGTGTGGTACATCAAATAACAAAAACGCCTGTTGATAATACACGATTTCCTTTTGCATTCGCTTACTTTTCCACTTGTACACATCTCCTTTTTTTCATTCATTTTTCGATAAACTTACGTCCTTACTTTACGTTACTTACGCCTAATGTCCTGTGGTTAGATACTCTCGACATGGAAGAGCAAAACATTAATGTGCTGAGCCAGTCAACACTCCTCAACATTCGAACACACATATATGTGGTCCCCTCACCGTCACTATTAGCTAACTCAACAATGTCCCACAGGCAAAATGTTATATTTAGATGTTCCATTTTAGAAGCCCCTTGATAATCTGCTCACTCCCCTTACTTGTGTATAGAGGCGAGCACAACCGCAGGGCCTCTGAATTACGGCAAGAAATGGTGATGCTCCTCTGTGTGTGTGTGTTTGTGTGTGTGTGTGTGTGTGTGTGTGTGTGTGTGTGTCTTAGAATCATGTATTCCCTGCTGAGCGACCCAGAGTCTTTGCTTCTCCGGTATCGTCTCATGCCACTCTTACCTGGTTGAGAAAAACTACTCCTTACATGACCTGTCCTTTATCAATCTCTCTCTCTCTCTCTACATTCCTTACGGAAGGACCTGTGAGAATGCTGCCAGAACAATATCTTCGTCGGTGGGACTCACTCAGGTTAAATGGCCGTCCATCTACTCCCTGAGAGGGATGGAGGGAGATATTGGTTGGATCGGACCACTTGCCTTCATATTCATGCTGGGATGGACGCGTCCTGTCGTAAGTTTTTTCTGGAGGAAGGGGCGTCTGTGGACCTCTTGACGCGGACGCACTGGAGAGGCGAGGCCTAGAAGGGGACCAGTGGCGCCTGAGGTGGTCCCATGGGTCTTCATAGGCCCGCGGAAGGGCTGGTCTCTCTCACTGGCGCATCGAGGTAGATTGGATGTACGGCGCGGCTGGAGCGTCCGTGCGCATCTGGTGCCTCCTGGTTAATGGCACAGATCAACCAGACTCCATAAAAATCACGTCTCATATATCCATTGTTGACAACACCGGCAGCCTTTTCATTTTCTTGCTCTCTTTCCTTTTCTTTTCCAGGTCGTAATTTGTGTATGAACGGCTCCTTTTAAAAGGTGATTATAAACGCCAGCATTCGGGGTCCTCCCTCCCTTCCTCTCTCTCTCTCTCTCTCTCTCTCTCTCTCTCTCTCTCTCTCTCTCTCTCTCTCTCTCTCAAGCACGGAAACACGCCATCCAAGAGAAAGAGGGCGTGTTCTCTCCTGCAGGAAGGTAATGGTGTACTCAACGCGAGGCATAATCAGCTATTTAGCCCAGGTGGCCGGAGGGAGGGGAAATTTCTATGCTCCGGGATCCCTCCCTCCCCCAGCACTGTTCCCTCCTCCTCCTCCTCCGCCACCGGGAAAGAGGTGCTGCACTTCACCCAAAAAAAAAGAAGAAAAAAACACGGTCTCTTAGGAGGAGTAAAGTGGGCTGGTAATACAGCGAGAGCAAGCGAAGATATCAGCCCTCTCACCTGGCCGATCTTCACAGCCCTTGACAGTCTGCTGAGTAAACCTGGTGGTTTTTGTTTCTAAAAAAAAAGCAAAAAGTTTAGGTGATGTTGCTTTTTTTTCACAAGTGGGTTGTGTCTTCTTGATGTCTTATGTATTTTGAACCTCTCGCTTGGATCAGAGGAGATGCCATAGGAAGATTTGACCTCGAAGATTCATATATCAAGGTCACTGAAATTATGATTCGACGAAAATGTCTTTTTCCGTTATCGTTTGAATATCTTCTATATCGACCATGGTGTTCAATGAAAGCAGAACATAGCTAAACATCATATTACAAAAGTAATTTTCAAGGTAACTTTAATAATGTAATAAAAAAAATTTAGCAGTTCCAAAGGCGTTACTCATTTTCATTTTTCCTCAGATGGTAATACTGTAATTACTGTATGTGGGCTTCAGTCCTCACAAAACAGCATGCTATGAGCCAGAGTATGTGGGCATTATGCTTCATTACATCATCATATGACCCATCTACGTCGGCTTTCTCAAGTCCTCACACAACATCATGCTGTGAGCCAGGTACATGGGCATCACTCCTCACACCACAGCATCCTAGGTTGACCCAGGTAAGTGAGCGGCGCAGTCTTCGCCACACAACCCCTCCAGCCACAAACGTACCACATCTCTCTCTCACAGCGACCTGGATTAAGCTTTCCCGCAATGGAGGGGAATGCTCTTTGGCCAACAAATTTGAAACGATGGGTCCAATCGATTTACATCGTCACCTTTGGCTCTTAGGGTAAAAATCCAGAAGGCAGAAAATTCCCGAAGAAGAAAATAGAAACCTTTCTCATCTCGAGTCTTCAAATTCAATTCTGGCTCAGAGGAATCATATGTAAAAGCCTTAGATCTCCTTTGGGGGGGAATAACTTATACATGTGCGGTCTGAGATGGGATCAGACTTGTGCCCCGCGTTAACATGGCTGGAAGTCCACGTCTTTTAATCATAAGTGTAACGGACGATATTATTTCTTATATATGATCTAGTTTTCGTTTTTTAGTCTCTCTTTTTCTTTCTTTCTCTGTCTTTGCGTATGTATCTTTATTGAATATTTCCCATATTTCCTTTTTTTCTATTGAGAATATTGAAATATGTGAATTAAGACGATCTTTCTCTATCGCGTTCTCTCTATCCTTCTCTCTGTTTCCCCTCCCCTCTCTTTCCTCTCTCTGTCTCTCTTTGTTTTTGTCTATCTGATTTTCTCTCTCGTCGACTCCTCTGTTCTTTTATACTCACGAAGACATTAAACCAGGTTTAGCGCGAAAAGAGGTGATCAGAACGTGAAACATATACGAATTCGCGATCAAACGTTATCATAGATCCATCCTATTTGATGGTACTGGTAAAGGAGACAAGCGTACATCAAATGAAGTAATATTTGGTGAATATTAATCCATCTTTATCAGACAGTATCAAATTGTTGCAAAGCACTTACAGTCCTTATGAAGATTTCTTGTTTGTCTGTGTATTCGAGAGTGTCACCCCTGCCTCATAAAAGCTGATGTTAATCATGCTGGAATTAGTAGCAGCTCAACTCCAGCCATTAATTACAACTAGCTAATAATTGGTTAATCATCGGCGGCACAATACAGCGAAACAGATGTATGATATATAAACTCCAGAAACTGTGAACGTCATATCAATCCATGATCTCAGTACATAACACATCTTTTTGAGTCTAGAGTAGTGTCGAGGGTCGAACCTTTCCACTCGAAACTCTTCCTCGCCATCGAAGAGAATAGGGTAAAACCGAGACCACTTTTATTTCCTTTCCTCCACCACCAAACCTGAGTAAAATGGGAGAAACGTATGGAGGAGTACCCACTCGAACCTTGCTAAAGCTAAGGGTATGATAAATCCTTCGGTAAGCTGTTGGAGGTAATTGTTAGGGTATGAAGTCGCTCGCCAGGGTTTCTCAACACTCTTAGGTAGGTGGATGCTGGGAAATCCTCATATATAAATGCGAGAACTCCATTGATGTGTACCTTTTCATGAAGGGAGAGGAAGGGATAACTTCCCTTCTTAAACAAGAGGGCTTTAGCAACTTTACGATCAGAATGTTAGCAACATTACGGTTGTCTTGAGTCAAGCGTGAATACATACGTACACACACACACACACACACACACACACACGTATACATACATTGCACACATAGGTGTTTACATATACATCCACGAGTATACTCAACTCAAACAATGTTATTTATGCACTGGTGACGCAAACGCAATACATAGCTCTCGTCAGGTATGTTCATATATCATTTACCATGATCCATATGACTCCTGTAACCTCACCCCTCCTCCCAAAAGTTACTCGTCAACACTGCCCTGCGAAAATTCAGTTGTCGGGTGTCGTTAACCGGGGTTTTCCCGTGACCCCATACGAGAGAGAGAGAGAGAGAGAGAGAGAGAGAGAGAGAGAGAGAGAGAGAGAGAGAGAGAGAGAGAGAGAGAGAGAGAGAGAGAGAGAGCCAAGAGGCTTACTTCCTGCGCAAATATTCCTTTCATGGAAGACTCCATCGGCAGATAACACGATTTACATATGCAGTGTGAGCCACTGTGTGTTCTCAAGGGGAGAGAAGCTGCTCGGCTCTCATCACAAGGCAGTGGGGGAGCAGTGGGTGTTGCCAAGGCGAAACTGCTTCTCCTGGGCAGTGTGAAACCACTGTGTATTATCAAGGGGAACCTGCTGTTTAACTGTCACCACAGTTCAATGGAGGCCACTGGGTATTGTCAAGGGGTGGGGGTGGGAGAGAGAGCTGTCGTTTGGCTGTCACCACTGTGAAGTACGGCCCACTGTGTATTGTCCA
Organism: Panulirus ornatus; assembly: GCF_036320965.1. Lineage (NCBI taxonomy): Eukaryota > Metazoa > Arthropoda > Malacostraca > Decapoda > Palinuridae > Panulirus > Panulirus ornatus. The sequence goes on from NC_092258.1 coordinate 7,871,265, forward strand.
GGGGGGGGGGGGAACGGCAGTCTAGCTTTCATAATCTGGCAACACAGTTCTCGATCTTTCTACGAAATTTACGAGGGGGAAATATACGATTATTGCATGGCAAGTTGCGCGTGTCATCGGAATGCTTATCATGTAGGATGTAAATCGCGATTTTGGTCCAGAACCAATTCTTTCGCGAGGTATAAATATCCACGAATTCATGAGCCATCTCGTGTCTGAATCACATAAGCCTACGCCTTATAGATTTCGAAATCATGAAAAAAAAATGAGTGGGAAAGTTCTCTCTCTCTCTCTCTCTCTCTCTCTCTCTCTCTCTCTCTCTCTCGGTAGCAGGCGGTCGGTATGCAGCCACAGAACAGGGAGGTGAATTGCTGGTGATTAACACTACTGGTTGCGCTGGTGACGGCTGTACGGTGAGCCACGACTTCAGGTGCTGTCAAGTGCCCTTCCCTTTTCCCCCACGGAGCTGTCTTTCCTCTCTGCCTCGCCCACACGTGGACTGCTGGCTTTAAGTCCTCGAAAGCGCAATTTCCCTATTTCACACACAACACTTAAACAACACGTAACTCACACGAATCGCTATCCACGCTCTTTTAGTTTGAAGCGGTGGGCGTTACGCGCTATCCCTGCCTACTGGTAGAGTCTTGTCATATACACTCGTATATATGTATGTATGTATGTATATATGTACGTACATACATACATACATCCATACACACATAAATATATACAAACATACATAAATCCATACATACATAATGAAATACATACATCCAGAGAGAGAGAGAGAGAGAGAGAGAGAGAGAGAGAGAGAGAGAGAGAGAGAGAGAGAGAGAGAGACACACACACACAACCCTACCCCTTTTTCATTCAGAGGTGCATGCATATCCATCATCCTCTTCCATTACAAAGAAGGAAAATCTAATCCTCTTCCTGTTGAACTCCACCTTTCAGCGCTCCGCTCCCGTCCCGTGAACACGTCCGGCATCTGCCCCTCACGAACTCACCCGCAGGTCTCGCACCCTTTTGTCGCCAGGTCCTTTTGGTCGAGCTGATAAAAGTTATTTACGGTCAGGCTTCAGCAGACATAGTCCCCTCCTCACCGCCACCCCCTTGTCAACGCATGTGTTGCTCGAGCTGTGCGCACGCGGAGAGGAAGGTTCGACATTGGCGAGCTGCGCAGGAGGGAGGAGGGAAGGACGACTGTGATAAACAAATGAGGATCGAGTGAGTGATAGAACACAGATGGACTATGCCACTCAAGTGTCCTGTGGCTCACGGGGTGAGGGGTGAGGTCGAGGGACGTTCACCCGACTCTCCAGGTTTCTATACCTCAACCCCCCACCACCGCCACAGCTTAGCCCTTGGGTCACCTGCTGTCAATACGTCCCCCAGACAACCCTTAACCTCCCACACACCCACCCACCAACCACCCAACAGAGGCGCGGGTGTGACCTCCGAGGTGGGCCGCTGACGGAGGGAATAACCACCCACCAACCATCCAACAGAGGCGGAGGTGCGACCTTCGAAGTGGGTCGCTGACTGAGGGGAAATTCCTCATATATCCTGCGTATTTTATGAACGTTCTTCTCGCTATTCTGTGCCGAGATTCTCTGCCTCACAAAGGGAGGAGGGTGGGGTCCGGCGGCTGATATTTCCTCCCCCATCGTTTCCCTGACGGCATTCTTAACCCCCAACGCAATATGAGGGACTCACATGTCTGTATCTTATGGTCCACATTTCGTGTGGTAGGGAGGCTTTATCTTCATTAAACTGTTCCCAATCTGTTCCCGTATGGTGTGGTCCCCCCTTTTTTTTGGTCTGTCTTCTAATGGCTTCCACGAAGTTCAGTGTTTGTTGTGGTACATCTCAAAGTCGACGAAAAGGACTCTGTTTTATGGGCTACAGTGAGAACTGACGCTTTTGGCCAGAGTTCTTCTGTGTTCCTCGAGCCGAGTTGTGTAACATGATGTCATATATGGACACTGCTGTATGCAAAGGTACATCAAAATGATCATAATCCCGAAGAATAACAAGTATACACAAAAGATATAATAATGCCAGTTATAAGTACAGTAACATCAACAATGAACGAGAGGCGTAGTGGAAGAACGGTGAGCGGCCAAGATGGCGAAGTAAAAGGGGCAGTTGGCAGGTGAATTAGCTTTTAAGGCTTGAGGGCTAATCACATGTCATTATAATCAAGGCAGTCAACGTAAAAGTTATACCCAGCCAATGAAATAATCATGAACACCATTTTTAAGGTGTTCAAGAGGATTCTCAAGCCCATATAGATACTCTCGCTGTATTTAGCGCCCAGCGAATGATGGAATCCCTTTCTTAAAGCGCCGGCCGAATGATGGAATCCCCTTTGTATGGATGCTCAGGCTGACAACGGCATCGTCGTCAGCCAATCATAGACTGTCATACCGTATATCTCTTTACTTATGAAAAGCCTTGATACACACGGTGAGGGACGTGTATACCCTAACTACTGCCCGTGTTACTGGGTGCACCGTATGCAGTTTGTGCTTCAAGTTATTGGTGTTTTGTTTTTATTTTCTGTAGAAAACTTTTAAGTCGCATGGGGGTAGACGTAGATATCTTAATAAACCATATGATTAATAAGATCATAATCGTCATCAATCAACAACTTTTTGTTCTCTATCACATTTACATACGGGCCTTAAGACTACATTTTCTTTCTTATCTTTTTGATTCACTTTATTACTCTGACAGTCTGACTCCATCAAGCTCGGTCCTGCCTTAGGCCGATCCGTGCACACAGCCTGAGTGAGGTACATCGTCCACCACACACCTTGTGCCACCGCTCAAACCGCCTACTCTTCCATTCCCTCGCTCGGCCAGCAATACAAGTGGCATATATAAGACTCCCCGGCACAAGAAAAAAAAGAAGAAAAAAAGAAAAAAAGGGAAGAGATTCTTTCGCTCGGGTCCACAATGGAAAGAATGTGAATGATGTGAAAATATTCAAGTGTGTCTTCGTCAAGACGAAAACCTGCCTGATGTGGGTATGCAATAAACAGCCCGGGAAGACCTCCAGGCTGAAATTCATTGCTCCTCTTGACGTTCGATTTTTTCTTTCCTTCTCTCTCTCTCTCTCTCTCTCTCTCTCTCTCTCTCTCTCTCTCTCTCTCTCTCTCTCTCTCTCTCTCTCCTATCAAAGCCCATACCTCTGTGAGCGGATGGAACGCTCGTCCCTGTGTGTCCTAAGAATCTGAAATGGTTTTTTTCTTTCCTTGTGAGGAAGATTTTCCACTGATGGTGAGTTTAATCAAAGGTCTTAGCGTGTCGATTAATGGCAGCTGGACATCCCTTACACAGCACCAGATGCAAACTGAGGTTAACACACATGATACCAAGACTTCCTACAGTCCCAAGGAGGGGCGACGCCTGCCTGCCTGACCCACAGGACATGATCATCACAAACTGGTGTTGTAGACGATGGGAAGTGGGAACCCTTCCTCACAGACACCGTCGGGAGGTCGTGTGTGACACACACCGCTGAACCACGGTTATGACCCTGTCTCTTTAGACTGTTTGGGAGCTCATGAGACCCACCACTGGATCTGGGTCATGACCTTGCAAGTCGGTTGGGGGGTCATAGGGTTTGCCTACTCAGCCCGGCTATCGAGGAGGTTCTCACAGCCCTGGCGGGAGTGCCTTGGGGCCATTCAAGGTAACTGGGCATCCTGGAAGGTGTGGAGGAGGTCGGTCGTCCCTATTCATTCTAAAGGATTTTATCCCATGACGCTCTCCCCACTATAGCCACGTCTGGCCCCCCCTCTTCGTCCTTTCATGCTTATCCTCATTTACTTCCTCATTGTCCTCAATTTTCTCTTCTTTTTGCATCTACACTTCAACCTCCTCCTCTATCCCACTTCCTTCGATTCATCTCATCTTTATCTTTACATTCTCTTCTTCATCTCTTTCTTCAGCTTTACAATCGATTTTACCCTATTCTTTTTCCATTCACTTCCTCCTTTGCATCTTCTCCTTCTACTTTATCTTTCCCTTACCTCTTTATCATCATCATTCATATCACCACCTTTTGCTTCCCTTCCCTCTCCTTTCCTTGCTCTTTATCCTCTCCTCCTCCTCCTCCTCCTCTTTCCCCATCCGTATTCTCTCTTGTAAGTAAAGTACCTATGAAAAACATCATTCAGTAAGAGTGAACATCTGAGAACTTACAACGAAGAACGGGCACTGACGTGAACACGGTGTAGCTCAGTGGGAGAACTGAGCTATGTTGAACTTTGTTCATTTATTATGAAAACGAGACAGTGTACGACCAGATATTGGCACCGAGTATGGATGACTCTGCGCCCCACACACGACCAGTCCTTGGCCCCAAACACGACCAGCTCTTGGCCTAAAACACGACCAGCTCTTGCCCATAAACATTATCAGTTCTTGGCCCTAAACATGACCAGCTCTTGGCCATTAACACCAACAGTTCTTAGCCCTAAACACGAATCAACTCTTGGCCACAAACACTACCAGTTCTTGGCCCCAAACACTACCAACTCTTTGCTCCAAGCGCTACCAACTCTTGGCTGTAAAAACCACGATCTCTTGACACCACATACCATCAGCTCTTAGCCCCAAACGGTGCGAAGTCTTGATACCAGACACCATCAACTCCTAGTCTGAGCCATTCCACTACACTCTGCAGCCCGATCAACTTACTTTAAAGTTAAAGCCATCTGCAGCCTTGCCTGTATTGATACTAACACCCCGAATGGGGATAACTTCGCTAATCACAACTACATATCTACTGTTCTACACAGTACCCCTTTAGGAAGCTGGTGGAAGATGTTTCGCTCTCCAAAGGTCTCGATTCGGGATCTCACAAGGAGGAAGAGGCCCCCCCACCCCACCACGGTGCTGAACACCACCCGGTAAAACAACCATTCAGTCAAACCTCGCGCATGATTTATTGGCAGAGTGGTTCAGTATATTACCACCTGCCACAAACTTACTGATGAACGACGGAACTTCCAGCAATATGCTTCTAATGGCGCCCTGAATTATACCCTGGAAGAGGAGAACGACGTATATGCATATTTTCGTGATATTCATTTGCTCAGAGAGAGAGAGAGAGAGAGAGAGAGAGAGAGAGAGAGAGAGAGAGAGAGAGAGAAAGAGAGAGCGCTAAGGCTAGGGCGATGCCACTCACCCAAGGGAAGGTCGAATGGTAAACAAGGAAGGAGCGATATACACTGGCGAGGTGAGGACTTGTGTGATGAGAGATCGAACTTGCGAGGACAGTTCCAGTGGCTCAGGTTAAACCAGGCGCTCCAAAATGTGTAAAGGAGAGAGTTGGAGGTGCAGCGCATAAGCCTGTGGACGAATTAATTGTAGGCAGTCTTCTAGACGTTGGGGGAACGTGCAATCTCTGATCCCCTTTGGAGATTGCAGGTGTCTGGAATGGATGTGGTGTGGACCTCTGAAGATCCAGGGTTGTCTGGAATGGATGTGGTGTGGACCTCTGAAGATCCAGGGTTGTCTGGAATGGATGTGGTGTGGAACTCTGAAGATCCAGAGTTGTCTGGAATGGATGTGGTGTGGACCTCTGAAGATCCAGGGTTGTCTGGAATGGATGTGGTGTGGAGCTCTGAAGATCCAGGGTTGTCTCGAATGGATGTGGTGTGGACCTCTGAAGATCCAGAGTTGTCTGGAATGGATGTGGTGTGAGCCTCTGAAGATCCAGGGTTGTCTGGAATGGATGTGGTGTGGACCTCTGAAGATCCAGGGTTGTCTGGAATGGATGTGGTGTGGACTGGAAGGCAACGAAGCAACGCATACGACCCTCGCTTAATGTCCTAGAACAAAAATTGTCAAAAACCCTAATGATGGTAGGACTTAAACCCCATATGTTGACCTCGACACCGAACAGATCTATGAAAAAAAAAATGCTTGGCTGGTACAACCACACCCTCTAACATGAAAAATAATAGAAAAATGTGTTATAAAAGATATAAAAAAGAACGTTTATGATCTGTTGGTGGTAGGAGAAAGAAAATTAACCGAGTTGTAGAATACAGAAAAGCTGGACGAGAGTAGAAGAGATTTAGATGTGGTACCACGAGTGTAGAACTCCCCTCCTCCTCCTCCTCCTTCCATTCCTAAATTCGCACCGTGCAAATTGGTAATTATAAATAGCTAAACACACGAACACATCCGCACACACACAGGCCCTACGCTCCACTTCAACCCTCGAGATAAATCTTTAATCAGGAAATTCCGGCCCCGCACGCCAACCAATTCTCGTGAATTATCCGGCCTGATGGATAGCCTCACCGGGAGGAGCCTCTCGCCGCAAGAGACGGACACGGAGCTTCGAGGATGACCTCTGAGTGCAACCCTGTAAGAACGATAGGGGATGTGTATATATCGAGGAGAGACACCGTTTGTGATGAGTGACTGAACTGGACGGCTAAATGGAGAGGGACAGAGTAGATGAGAGAGCGATAGATAGGGGGCACGATGTACGTGCAACAGTAGTGGAAAGACGAGAGGATTGTGCGCATCAAGAAAGCCTGAGCGTTGCGAATCCATGGACAAAATTTTAACATATAAAGATGTTCATAATGCGTGGTCTACGGAGTGAGTGTGTAGAGTGAGTGTGTCATATACATACGATGGTGAACCTGCTGTTGTCGGTAATATAAGACTAGAAATATGAGGGGAAAATTTGAGGATAAGAAGGAAAAAAGTTGAGGAATGAAGTTGTGATACTTCCTAGAGGTGAAAAGTCTTTGTAGAAGAAGTTAGTTGAAACAGACGGGATACGAGTGAGTGCAAGGCGAGGTTTAGGTGATGAGGAAGCAATCTAAGACGGAGTTATTGAAGGTTTTTAGGGAGGTGTGCAATAATGCATATACAGGTTATGAAAAGATAGGTACAACATGGTGGAATGAAGATGTGAAAAAGATGGAAGAGGATAAGAGAGTTTGGAAGAAGCTGGTTGTGCCAGAAAATAGCAGTGAGTGTAGGGCAAAGAATGTCCTCTTAAAAAAACATGAAGAGAAGTTAGAATGACGGTAAATAATACTACAAGAGAAGCAAATAAGGATCTCGGCAGAAAAATAGATAATTACACAAAAGAAAATGAAACGCCATTCCGAAATAGTCAAAATAATAATAGAGGTAATATATGCGTGAGGTGAGAAAGTGTTTTAGACAGAACCGATAAAATGCTTGTAACAAAAGATGACGTTCGTATGAGATGGAGAAAGTATTTTGAGGAGTTGACGGAGGTGAAGGTTTATTGGTACAGTAAAAGTACAGGTATGGGGCAAGAGTAGTAGGTACATGGGAAAGGAAGACATTGCCAACGAGGAAGTAAGGAAAGAATGGAATGGAGGGAATGGAAAAACCCTGCGGGTGTAAATGGGGAGGTGACCAACATGGCGAAGAACGAAGATAAAACTATGATGGAGTGGACCTGGAAACTGCGTAAGGAAGCATGGAAAAATGGGTCAAGGTCTCCCATGACAGATCGAAGGCAGTAACACCTCCACTGTCGAAAGGAAATGGGAATGAAATAAAAGATTGTGAGAACTGTACAGGACTAACTATCCTGGGAATAGTCACTTTACTGATAATGAACAATGAAGATTTAAGAAGAGGAGAGTAATTAAGAGTAACTGAGAAAGCTTTACATAAAAAAAGAGAAGACAATAAATGCATTATCAACGGATCTAGAAAAAGACAAATGGGATAAAGTAAACAGGAAAGCACTTTGGGAAGATTTATCCTGACGCAGATGCGCACCAAAAAATTCTTGAATGCTGTTAAGAGCTTTTGTAATGGAAGCACTAAACGTGTTAGTGTGAGTGGTGGCATGAGTGAGTGGTTTCAAATGAGTGTGGGAGAGCGGCCAGGCTGTGTGAGGAGGGGTTCACAGGGGTGGTGGTTTCAGGCTCTCGTTTTACACGGACGGTACATTGGCGGGAGGTGGGAGCAGCGAGGTGGGTCGACTGTGGCGTGATACCCTACGCGAAGAAGCAGAATGGAAGTTGCTGCTGCTGCTGCTGCTACGTAGGTTATCTTGTGTTATTAACCAGAGGAAGTGGGCGAGGATGAATCTAAATGAAAGGAAAATGTCAGTGTTTTTTTTATTTTTTCTAAAGGATTTGAAAATCGAGGTAAGATCAGTCTTGCAAGGTGAAGAACTGAAAGTTTTGGATGAGTCTGGATCCTGGGGAGGTAAAGTTTGGAGAGGAAGTTCCAGGAGATCCTGAGGGGTGAGGACAGTAATACACAGAAAAATAGATCAGGTCTGCTCTGAAGATTTTGGGTGATGTGGGGGAAAATAAAAATGATTTAAAGCAGAGTGAACTGATGATGCTTGCGATGAGGGAGGGCGTTCCTCCATCACCGATGTATGGCTGTGAATCTGACTTGTCCAGAGGTAGGGAGAGGTAGATAAATGGGAAGGACAGAGACCTCTTCCTTACGCAATATATATTTAGAAATGGGAGGGGTAGACAGAAGAAAAGTTATACGAAGGATATATGGTATAGAGAAGTCATTAGGAAGGTGTATAAGATGGGGTATGTCTTTGAGGGTAGTAGGTGTGGTAGATGAGCGGTTGGTTATGTAGCTACACTGTTGTACACTGTACAGCAAGACTACAGTAGAAGATATGATAATGTCCCTAATCCTATTTCGCGGCACGCTTATCCCAGACTGACATTTCGCGACATCCCTATCCCATATACCAATGTCATTTTACGCGGCAGCCTATCCCATATTCATCATATTTCACGCACCTCCATCCCATATGAATCATGACTCGCTCCACCCCTAATCCATATTTACCATATTTCGCCGAACTCCTTATCCCATATCCATCGCATTTCGCGCTACCCGTATCTCATACATACTTAGGCAATCTGCAATCCATAACTTAGTCATATCAAAAGATAAACCCTTGTGTCGCTCTTACGAGATATCAATGGCAATCCTGGCTCGGCGTCCTTACGAGAATCTAGCCATACACCTTCTGTGAGGCTGACGCAGTATTGCGAAGTTACAGAGAGATCATATGGTGGTTAAAAGGATAGTCTCTGGGCTGCCTTACGAGGCTACATGGTATACACCTACTCTAGAAGAAAAAGGGAGAACCCTGGACAGCTCCAAGGAAGCCTTATTTCACAGTAAGGTGCAAAATATCTTTCCTTTTCCATTTACTGATCTCGTGGAAGATGCATCAAAAGTTCATCTAATATCTAACTCAATGCCTCAGACCTAGTTTTTCTATGTGATTTTGACATCCAAAAGTTCGAACTGGAAATGAAAACAACAGAATCCCTGATGCAATGCAGGTACCGAAGGCGGCTCCCCTGGGGAGAGGTTTGATGCCCGGCCTAGCCTGCTTTATGGCTCAGGAGTTCTGAAAACTCCGTCGGCATAAAACGTACACTTCCGCTCGTTATTGGCGTTTGCGTGGGCGTGTGCACGCGCGCGTTCTTGACCCCCCCCCTGCGCCTCGCGTTGACTCATTACAGTCGCTTACGGCCTGACCTGGACTTCCATTAGCGTGTTATGAGGAGGGAATCAAAGCTCACTTGCCAGACAGACCCCCAGAGGGAACGGGGCGCCTGACTCGCTGCGTCTTTCACACCCGAGCTCCAGACAGCAGCGGAGGGAGGACAGAGACTGCACAGTGCCAGAGATTTACCCTTAAGGGATCCCCGTGCCTTTTGCTTTTTTTTTTTTTTTTGTCCCGAAGAGTGCTGCACTACTGGGGAAAAGCATTACGGGGGGAGAGAGAGAGAGAGAGAGAGAGAGAGAGAGAGAGAGAGAGAGAGAGAGAGAGAGAGAAACTTCTACCAGGGTGTGGGTCGTATAACCCACCAAAATGAAAGAATAGAGCAAAATACTGATTGTGACGAGGAAGAAGAAGAAGAAGAAGAAGAAGAAGAAGGTGGAGGAGAAGAAGAAGAAAAAGGTGAAGAAGAAGAATCAAAAGAAGAAAGAGGAAGAACCTTAGTGGAAACAACTTGTCTCCCGCCAACGCTCACAAAACCATTTGTTTCGTCGGGCACTCAAGTGAACGCCACACTTTATATGATACTCGAGCACTTCCAGCGCCTCTTTCACAGACCCACTTACAGAACCCCGTTCTTCCCTCGCCTTAATGACCACCACACAATCTTCACGCTCTTGCTCGTCCTCCTCCTCGTCCTCCTCCTCCTCCTCCTCCTCCTCCTCTCCAAGCACGACAACCCGTGTGCCTAGTAGTATGTCTAGAGAGACGGTAATCCTCACTATCCATAGATCAACGACGAAGTGCTTTCCTTCCTTCTTCTACCTTCATCCTAGACCATCACCCACTTCTCCCTTCCTCGTAATCATCCCCATCGCCAGTTCCTCACACAGAGCCACTCTCAAAGAGCGTCATCCTCAGCTGCCACTACTTCCTTACGGAGATCCAAAAAATCTACCCGGCATCACTGTCGTTTTTTTTAACCTCATTCAAATAGACACCATCATCACAATATTGCTCCTTCTTCTTCTTCACTCAAGTGCCTGCCACCGCCAGAGTTCCCAGGTCTTCCCAACCTCTCTCTCTCTCTCTCTCTCTCTCTCTCTCTCTCTCTCTCTCTCTCTCTCTCTCTCTCTCTCTCTTTAATTCGCTCCTAATCCCTTCCCTCATCTACCACGGTTCTGACCACATCCGGCTACTCGATCACCCCACCTCACACGACAGCCTCACCCCTGCCCCTTTCTTTCCACCCCTCAACCAACAACCCCCGATGAGGAAGTAACCCCATCTCTTCCCCACCACAACCAACAACCATAACCAAAACAACGCTCCCGTCTCTCTGTACAGCCTCCAGCACCGAGACAGTCGTGGCGATAACACGCACCTTCTCCCTTCATCCTACCAGTGCAGAATGTTCCTCCCCTAGTATCAACCATCACCAACAGAAGCCAGCGACTCTTCCTCCTTCCTCTCTCCACCAACAACACACACACACACACACACACACACACACACCTACCTCCAAGCAACCCCCCTCCCCCACACGGCCAGATCTGGCGGGAAAGAGGCAATGTATCACAAATGAGGTGATGTAGTGGCGCGATAACTCTTAAGATACAGGAGAACTCATACGGAATTAGTGATAAAGTGGCCCATTTGGAGATACGAGTGTGCGTGTGGTAACCAGGCTCAAACCAGAATCACGGAGAGTGGTACACTGCCAAACAATATCTAATGCGCCAGTTGGCTACCAGTGGTCGGCACCTTGATCCAGTGGTGTGCGTCTGATACACCACTGCGGAGAGAAGCATAGCAAGCTTTCTTAAGGGGTCATTGACTATTTGGATTAAGCTTAGTTTGAGTTCTGGTCTCGTTTCTTACAAGGACTAGCGTGTGTGTGCAAAGTGTCGTGCACTGGGTCATGGACTTGACCTCCTGATCTTCTGTCGCACTTCAACAAAAGTTTAATTGGTGTTGCCCAACGTTTAATCACCTAGTTTATGATCTCTGCGTGTTGTCTGATGACTGGCGGACTTGCCAAAATGTCAGTGTATTCTACATATCTTCCTATTTTCTTGGCATTTTTTTCAGTTAATTGTCTCCTCTTGATTTCGTGGCTCAAGACTGAAGAATTAACTTTTAGTCAGACACTCTGTCGTCTTTCTCTTTAATTTATTGGAGGTATAACGTTTTCCTGGAAGATTAACAATTCCCGATTCTTGCTGAGCAACGGAAATGAGTTCATCTCGTTTTTCATTATCCCCGTCTTTTTATTTCTAAATGCCGAGCATCGATCGCATTTTCGTCAATATACGTGAATAATGAGAAGCTTTTGAGAACCCAGACTGGAATATCTGGGAGCGATAAATTCACCTGAACAATACGCGAAATTGTCGGAGCCTTGGCGATATCACGACCAGTCCTTCACGTGCCTGCCTCGAGACCCACGACTACCTCCTCCTCCTCCTCCTCCTCCCTGCCCCTCACCGCGCCGCGTAGGATGATAACATCATCTGCAACAGGCAATAGAAGAGGACAGCCATGGTCGCTGGTGAGGACGTGAGGAGGCTGGGTGACTATCGCAGTCGCTGGAGAGCGCGGGTAGAGAACGGGCGCTTGTCGTGCCCAACCTGGTGTGTGTGTATATATATATATATATATATATATATATATATATATATATATATATATATATATATATATATATCTCCTTTGCATGCTAACCATGAATGAATTACACTTAAGCGAACCCCCATTAACATGGCAACTTTACTGCTGAACATTCAGGCAGTGGACAATATGCGACAAAACAAAACTAGAAATGAATGGCCCATAAAATGGCCAGGCGAAACATATATACAACCGGCACGAACTGGTGAACATTTGGCTCCCCAGCTGAAGAACGCTCGCTCGCTAGAAGCAGGAGAACTCATTCTTCTCCTCGAGAGATAGTCTCTCCTCATGAACGGGTCTCTCTCATACACGATGAACTCGTTCTCCTGCTCGAGAGATGGTCTCTCCTGGGGATAAAAACATCGGTCGCCCTGGAAAGAGAGAGAGAGAGAGAGAGAGAGAGAGAGAGAGAGAGAGAGAGAGAGAGAGAGAGAGAGAGAGAGAAAGAGAGAGAGAGAAACACGATCCTACGGGTACCTATGACTTCACAGGGAGAGTCCTTAGTACGAACTATTACTTGCGACGAGTTAGTTTTGCCTGTAAAGCAGGGCAAGGGCGTAGCGCTCACCGCAGGAAAATACAGACTTACGTGAGAGAGAGGTATCCACAGGTATATCTTTTTCTCAAGGGATCCACAAGAACATCTTTTTCTCAAAGGATCCACAGGTATATCTTTTTCCTCAAGGTATCCACAGGTATATATCTTTTTCTCAAGGTATCCACAAGTCTATCTTTTTCTCATCGTTGTTCGTTAGATTAGTGAGTACTGCAGTCACACTCTCTCACCACAGCAGGACAACACCCTGGGCTGGGCTGTCGTGAGGAAAACGAGAGGAGGATATATCGGTTGTCACTGCCATGCAACGAGGCAAGCACTTGTCTCGTGAGTGAATTCCCTGTATGACGACCATCACGACTCCACACAGAGTTACGGTCCGTCATGACCACACCACAACTCTCCCTCCCTCCCTCCACGCAATTTCCTTTGGCCTTATTACTCCTTCCTCTCCCATGTGGTCGCCCAGAAGACGCTCCATCTCTCTCTCTCTCTCTCTCTCTCTCTCTCTCTCTCCTGTCTTCCTCTTGACCTTCCCACCTCTGTCTTGCACGGGGTATAGCTTCCCCCCTTTGGCTGTTTGCTACACAGAGTGGAGCGTGATTTCGATTTATGCTAATATCAGGAAGGAGGTTGTGTTTCCCCTCTGCGTGGTGATCAAAGGCACGGGAGAAACCGGCTAGACCGCAGAGAGAGAGAGAGAGAGAGAGAGAGAGAGAGAGAGAGAGAGAGAGAGAGAGAGAGAGAGAGAAGGCCATCTGAAATGGAGTGAGACGTAGGCGAGGCGCGAGATTAGAGAGGGATAGAAAGAGATGTGGACAGAGAGAGAGAGAGAGAGAGAGAGAGAGAGAGAGAGAGAGAGAGAGAGAGAGAGAGAGAGAGAGAGAGAGAGTGGGCGTGAGGGAGGGGGAGGGGGAAACAGTAAGGAGACTTGTGTGAGGGAGACGTGACGGAGATGTGGAGCTTGAAGGAGACGAGGGTCGGGAGGAGGTCGTCATGAGGAGGACAAAGACGAGACACTGAACTCCATGAGAGGCAGTCGATTCATCAGGCATTCATATTCCTTTAACGATCGTCGTATTTCCTGTCTCTCTCTCTCTCTCTCTCTCTCTCTCTCTCTCTCTCTCTCTCTCTCTCTCTCTCTCTCTCTCTCTCTCTCTCTCTCTCTCTCTGGGAATCCGCCCCGGGGTTTATTCAGCAGTTTGAAGACGGACTTGTTGCCAGTAGGTGAGCTTGGCAATATGAATATATACCACATAATGCCCTTCAACATCAAGGATTCGAACCCGGGACCTTTTGCGTGGTCTTTTGGCAAATATTGTCCCCCCCCTTTTCCCTCGGCAGCAACACCTCGCCGAACATTACTCATCAAAAGAGTAACTAAATCTATATCTAAAGCTCGAAAATCATCTACCGAACATTACTCATCAAAAGAGTAACTAAATCTATATCTAAAGCTCGAAAATCACCTACGGAACATCACTCATCAAATGAGTAACTAAATCTATATCTAAAGCTCGAAAATCACCTACGGAACATCACTCATCAAAAGAGTAACTAAATCTATATCTAAAGCTCGAAAATCACCTACGGAACATCACTCATCAAATGAGTAACTAAATCTATATCTAAAGCTCGAAAATCACCTACGGAACATCAATTCATCAAATGAGCAACTAAATCTATATCTAAAGCTCGAAAATCACCTACGGAACATCACTCATCAAATGAGTAACTAAATCTATATCTAAAGCTTGAAAATCACCTACGGAACATTACTCATCAAATGAGCAACTAAATCTATATCTAAAGCTCGAAAATCACCTACGGAACATCACTCATCAAATGAGCAACTAAATCTATATCTAAAGCTTGAAAATCACCTACGGAACATCACTCATCAAATGAGTAACTAAATCTATATCTAAAGCTCGAAAATCACCTACGGAACATCACTCATCAAATGAGTAACTAAATCTATATCTAAAGCTCGAAAATCACCTACGGAACATCACTCATCAAATGAGCAACTAAATCTATATCTAAAGCTCGAAAATCATGAAGCCTAGGGTTCGAATCTCCCTTTTCCTCTCCCCGCCCCCAAGTCCCTCATTCCAGGCAACCTGGATGCTGCCTCCCGTAGCTGGGCAGACATTACACCGTGAGCCCCAGCGTCCCAGCGATAAGATCTTTATGGCCCGATGTCCCGTTCGCAACTTCACGTCCCGTAATGGCCACTAGCGGCGAGGGAGGGCCGGGCTGTGTGGCGACGCGTATTTATAATATTTTCCAGAACGGATAAGATGCCATATTATCCCCCGTTTACGGCGTGGAGGAAGCGGGGTAAAGAAGCGTTCGCTGAGTGGGTTGAAACCAGTTCCCTGGAGGTTTACCGTCGCCAACGACCTTCGCTGTGGACTTTCATCGCTCGGTATGATAATAATAGCCTCGCTCTTTCTCTCCTCTTTTTTTTTTTTTTTTATGCAGGAGGAACTGGTGAAGAGGAGGTGTGTCATGTGACTACTACTTTTTTTTCGTAGGAGTTGAGACGGCCTTGCGTCGTCGAATGTCCTTATCACTGCTATTTCATATATGCTATCTATCTATATGTCTAACTATACATACATATATCTATATATATACATATATATATATATATATATATATATATATATATATATATATATATATATATATATATATATACAAAGATAGATAGATAGATACATAGATAGATAGACAGACGTTCAAGTTAATTTCCTGATGAAACCATTAGACGTCATACCATTTTCCTCTCCTCCTCCTCCTCCTCTCTCTCTCTCTCTCTCTCTCTCTCTCGACCACAGATAGCAGCCTGATTATTCAACGTCCAAGAGAGAGAGAGAGAGAGAGAGAGAAAAGAGATCCATTTCATTAACCGCTTGAAGTACCACAGGGACTTTAGCGGTTCGGGAGCGGTTTAAGGACGATGCTGTGTTGAGGTAACCCCAGACGTACAGACCCAATCAGTTAGATTAGCTGCGCGTGTTTCTGTACCCGTCTGAGGCAATCTCCACTGCTGGAGGGATCTCTTACGGGTTCAGGTTTTCCTTTTTTTCTTTCTTTTTGGTCACACTTCACGTCTGAAGGTCTTGAGCGAGAGATACATCATAACAAGTTCCCTCATGATGATCATGATTCAGAAAGAGCTTGTTGTCGTTGTTGTCATAATACAGTAGGGCAACTATTCCCAGATCAGAATGTAGCCTTGAAAACGTCTCTCCCATTCTTGTCAGTAATGCGTCTGCTAATTCCTTTGGAGCCATCTCTCTCTCTCTCTCTCTCTCTCTCTCTCTCTCTCTCTCTCTCTCTCTCTCTCTGAGCTCACACCTCGCTCATCAACAACCTCTTGTATTTCCTCACGTCCTATACCCACCCACCCTCAAGGCTTTTCTATTCCTCCCCTTAACCCAATGTGAGTTTTGGTCTACCGTAAGTCTATCAATATTTCTTGTTCCTCCTCCTCCACCACCTCCTCCTCTCTCGTTACCTATACCAGAATAGAGGAAGGAAATTCCAGCCCGTCTCCCAACCCCACCTTCAGGTTCGTTGGGATTATTCAGCATCTCCTCTTACGCCATCAGACACCTCCTTCCTAATACCTTCAACCGTTTCTATTTAGCCAAAGGGGCATTTAGCCCGAGGTCTCTCTCTCTCTCTCTCTCTCCACTCGCCTGCCTAACTTCTCTCACGGTTTGAGGGATGGATAACTCCCCAGTGTCTCCGTAGAAAGATTACCTACGCAGCCCCGTGTCTGAGGAATCCATTACCAGAAATATTCATCTCTATTGAATTCTTTTTTTTTTTTTTTATCTTCAGCCAAAGGAAGATACAATTTCCCCCCCACATACCCTCCTCAGCAAGATCCGATGATAATGCTAGGTCAGGTCATTGTCATTCACAGGACCCCCCCCCCCCCCCCCCCCCCCACCCCCGCGCAAGGGAACACAGCGCTTTGATCAGACTTCGACAGATCTGCTGCCAACTTGCTCCCTCTGATGGCTTCTGTGGCAGAGGGGTTAAAGGGGGGGGGGGGGGGGGGAAGGAGAAAAAGAAAAAAATGTTCGTGGAATTTGTTAATTGACCCTAAAGGTGAGGGTGTGAGGTCGATGGTGGAGTATTTTGGCAACAAGCAGGTCAGGATGAAAAGCTTTTCTCTGTCCTTC
The DNA here is from genome assembly GCF_036320965.1 of Panulirus ornatus. NCBI lineage: Eukaryota > Metazoa > Arthropoda > Malacostraca > Decapoda > Palinuridae > Panulirus > Panulirus ornatus. The sequence continues at coordinate 7,888,219 of NC_092258.1, forward strand.
ACCATACTGGAGTTGCGCTTGTACTCTTCCGCTCAATCCTCATGTGCGAAACCCTTGTCTGGATGTCTATGATATGTATGGGTTCGAATCCTGGGTGCAGCCGTCGGTCCACTGTCAGCCCAGCTGTTCATCCACCTCTAAGTGGTTGGTCGATATAATGGGTACTTGGCTCAGCATGTACTGAACACAGGAAACAGACGACGACAGTTTACCACAGGGGCGTCGAGGGATCCGAACCCGGGACCGTCTAAGACGTGGTTCGAATCACTGGCAGAGAACAGTGATGAAGCTAAGTGACTAGGGGTTGATAAATGGAAAAAAAAATGAAAAATTAGGTATGGAAATGAGAGAGAGAGAGAGAGAGAGAGAGAGAGAGAGAGAGAGAGAGAGAGAGAGAGAGAGAGAGAGAGAGAGAGAGAGAGAGAGAGAGAGAGGTGGACAAGCTGATTCCGGTCTTCCACGAAAATACTATGATTGATAAAACGACCCAAACTTCGGCAGGTGAAGCTTTTGGCACAGTCGAAGAGATATGGAGGAGTTCTTTATCTCTTCCCTGCAAGAGCTGGTCTGCCACGACACACCAAGATAGACATGAACTCTCTATCCGTGATTCATCAAAGGTGTCCTTCCATTTTCAGTGCCTGCCAATATAGTGCATCAAAATGGCTCTATATCTTCCCTGAAAGTCTATGAATATAATCTTCTCTATCAACGAGGAATATCAATAGGGATACACACACACACACACACATACACACACACACACACACACACACACACACACACACATATATATCCTCCCCTCTCGTTTTTTTTTTTTTTCCAAAAGAAGGAACAGAGAAGGGGGCCAGGTGAGGATATTCCCTCTAAGGCCCAGCCCTCTGTTTTTAACGCTACCTCGCTGACGCGGGAAATGGCAAATAGTATGAAAAAAAATATATATATGTATATATATACATATATATCGCATGAATAACAGGGAGTGCCACACTGCCACATTTTGTAGGTAGTTTCCCGCTATATAAAACCAGTGCCAACACAGTTCGGTGAAGATATCAACTCCAGCGACGAGTGGGAAGGGACTATCAATATCACTTTCACAAGGGCAGTGTTTGGCCAGTGTTGCTCATTTGTGGGTTTGCCAACAGCCGGGGCAACACATTTTGTTTGCCCATGGGAAATAACACCGTCAAAAAGAAAGAGAGAGAGAGAAAAAAATATGGGGTTCTGGTTCGTCCATTACTGATTCATCTTTTGAAAAATATACTATTTCGTTTTTTTTCTCTTTTAGAAATCAGAATCGTAATCATTTTTCCGTCTCACTTTCTTTGATATTATCAACATAGATGATTAACTTTATTCTCTACGAAAACAGCTTATGATATCAACCATTCTTAAAGAAAAATATACTTTTTTAGGCTTTTAAGTTTTGTGGTTATTTCGAAAGGCATTTCGGATAGGTTCAACTCACAAGCAGGCAGTACCCTGAGCCAGCTCATCTGTATCGGAAAGCCCCGCCAGCCAGCTAATCATTTCGCCCGTCCGAGGAAGACAAAAGAATACCAGCTTCCCAATCGCATTTGGAATCCATCAACCCCATCTGTGAGATGACGTCCCGGAGAGCAGAGGAGGATCCACCAAGCGCTCTGCAGGAAATGAGTTTTCTTTCCAAGCACTCGCAAAGCAGCGTCCGTAAGAAGCAGCATACTAATGATGATACTGATATATGAATACTTACATATATATATATATATATATATATATATATATATATATATATATATATATATATATATATATATATAATCTGTGATTTTTTTTTGTTGAAACGCTTTATCATCATGTCTACAGTTGAATCTAATTCATATCATTCGAGATTTCAATTATGCTTCCTCATTTGTAATCAATGACAATGGGTAATGAAAGTGTTCTGGTGAGGCAAAATAACTTTGACCTGATTAATGATGAAGACAATTTGCCTCAAATGTTCAATCCACATTCTAAACCTTAAATTATAATTATCTTACTTGTTAATATTGTGAACGTAAATAACACAGCAAGAAATTCTTCTATCTTAATACTCCTACGCACTGGAATATATATATTGCGTGGAAGCGAATTCTGAGCTTGGCCTCCAAGTTTTCGAGGCCACTGAATACTCAAGGAGTTGCTGAAACTTCAGGAATCTCTGACTCGTAAGATTAAATTTGCTCGAACGTACTGAATCTTTTCCAAGTGTTTCATGAGTTCAGAATCGTTCCTCTAATTGTCGTTTTCATCTGTCCTTTACGTCTTTGATATTTATTCCATCTTTCTTTTTAGTCTCAGCTTTCTAATTCTTCAGATGATATTATTTTTCTATTCTTTCTTTCCCCGTTTATGAACCTGTAGGAACTACATGCCTTTTATGCAACCGTCTCTCTATTTGTCACTCGGTCTGTCTGTCTGTCCATCTATCTTTATGCTATTTACGTCTGCAAGAACACCATGGAATTTACTAGTATACTAATACCGAGACTATCCAATATTCTACCATGAGAAAGAAAAAAGAAACATGCACCGAACAATTTTAGAAACATTTAAAAGAAAACTTGATGCGTGGCTGAAGACAGTCCCAGATGAACACCGAATCAATGACTCTGTAATGAAACGAGCTACAGAGGAAAAAATGATCAGAATTATCAGTCTATCAAAACGGGCCGTGTGCGGTGCGAGGTAGTCCTGCCCTTTACCAAGATCTGGTAGTAGGTAGTTTACTCTCTCTCTCTCTCTCTCTCTCTCTCTCTCTCTCTCTCTCTCTCTCTCTCTCTCTCTCTTTATCCTGTGACCTACTCAATGTAAGAGAAATATTACAAGCTTCTAAACAACGTATATTTCTGTAGGAATCCATTACAATATTATCGTTAATATATATATATATATATATATATATATATATATATATATATATATATATATATATATATATATATATATATATATATATATTTATATATTGCTTTAACGGTACCCTACTCATTTTACTTCTGGATTATTTTGAAATCATGACAGTTTCATAAATGTCGTATCAAACAGATCCCTTTTGTATATATATATATATATATATATATATATATATATATATATATATATATATATATATATATATATATGAATAGATGCAACAGTTTTAATCAAAGAGAAATGTGAACATGTATGATTCCCCCCCCCTAGAAAAAAAGAAAAATAATAATAATGCGTCCTTCTAATGACCCTGAAATAAAAACCAGACGATCAAAGTCGTTCGTTGTGTCATACCCACGACATTATTGTCTGTGAGTTGACCAGGTGGATATCAGTGATGACCTTCACCTAGTAAAGGATCAAGAAATGCTTGATCCATTTTTCAGTTCATGACGCCAGAAAGATTATCCCAGGTAACATGGTGTGTGTGTGTGTGTCTGTGTGTGTGTGTGTGATTCCTGATTCCTGTATGTGAATACTATCTATGTGTTATGGGGAGATATTCTTTCCACACACACACACACCCACACACACACACACACACACACACACACACACACACACACACACACTCATCCTAGTGTATGCCAGATACGCATTCTAATGACCAGCCTCTCTGGGAGGATGAACAGCTGAGTGGACTGTGGACCGACTGCTCTGTGTGTGTGTGTGTGTGTGTGTGTGTGTGTGTGTGTGTGTGTGTGTGGAAAAGTTGGAATGAGAGATAGTAATAAACAGAGGAGAGGCAACACTCAGGTAACTGTTATGTTTTCTGCAACCATCCGGTATTACTTGCCGCTCAGAACAACACATCACGGGAAATGGACTCTCGTGCCACTCAGAGCTACGCTCTTCCCTCCGCTACTCAGAGCAGTGATCCGCTCAGACCACACGGGCAATTAGTCTCTACTGCCACTCAGAGCCACGAGCCCCTCCCGCCATCCAGGGCAAGCAGCCTCTCCTACCACTGAGGCTAACCAGCTCCCCGCTACCAATCAGACTAATGAGCCTCTCTACTGCCATCAGATGCACAGCGGAATGAGCCTTTCATGCCACTCAGAGCGACGGGGTTCTTCCTCCCTTTACCTATCCCACTCTCCTCATTCACTACAACTGGCGATGGGGCGCTCCCCCACACCCACCTTACCACCCTTCCTCATCACCCCTCGTTACCTGCGTCAGCTGATTGCCACATTAATCCAATCATCCACAAGACGGACGATTGCCGTCTGTTTCGGAATTATGGGATAAGTCTGCAAATTAAAAAAAGACCCCCCCAAAAATATTTATAAACTTCAAAAATCATTTCGAATCATCTCTGTGTCTTCTAATTTTTACCACACTCGTCTGTGAGGTTTGTGAATATATCGCCCACCATCACAAAACAGCCTTGAAAAGAGATCCAATGATCTGTTGTTGTTTGAATTCCTTTGTATATCCCTCTGTGTCAACAGGAAGAAAAACTAACTGGCATACAATAGTACTCTGTGGGGGGAGAAAGTCTTAGAATCACTACAGAATCGATTCCGGTACCATCCGGGGTGTGTGTGTGTAGGACACGTTTGGTTTACGTGGTGGAAAGCCATTCATGATGAATTAATATCTCATGAGGAATATCAGGGGAATATTCAAATGAGAGACTGAAATACGATATATATCAGGGGAATATTCAAATGAGAGACTGAAATACGATATATATCAGGGGAATATTCAAATGTGAGACTGAAATACGATATATATCAGGGGAATATTCAAATGAGAGACTGAAATACGATATATATCAGGGGAATATTCAAATGAGAGACTGAAATACGATATATTCTCGAGCATATTTCAGTATGATACAAACCATTACAAGATGAGGGAAGAGTTGCCTCTGTTATCCATTAAGAAGTAAAGTTTTCTTAAAAAAAAGGTGTTGAAATAATCTGGGATTACACCAGCCAAAGTAATCTAGGAAACACGAGTCAAAAAAAGAAATCATTTATTCGTTCTATATCTTCACTCAGCTTCTGTATTTCAACTGACCCATTTTCAAAATGTTTCGAGTTCCAGAAATAGAATTTGGGTATAAATGACTTTATCTATGCATGAGTTTCCACTTGTCCCTATGAAAGCGCGTCTCCGCTGATCGTTTCCATTAGCCCACGCTGGCAACCACCCATTAATTCACTGGCTGAATTAATCCTGATCAATTCTACATATACACTTACCCATCTTTATCCTTCCACGCACTTAATGGCGAACGCTCCCATTACCACACGCCCCATTTCGCCCAATAATTCCACATTCCTAGCATCCTAAGGTAACCCATTATTCTACATCTCTAAGACCCCATTATCCCATAAGCTCATTAACCGAAGCCTCCCTTCCACCCCCATAGCCCTCGCTTATATTAACTACCATCATTATCATCACAAGCTCTATTAATTTAAGCCCTTCCCACCCACTCTTCCCCCCTTTCCCACCCACCCCTTCCCTCCTCCCAAACCATCCCATTAAGACTTGGGGATTATTCATCATCGGAACCTAAATCCATTAACGAAATGCCTCGAGGTTCGGCCAAAAGCGTGTTAAATGCCGTCCTCCTCCTGTCTCGAGAGGTCCAAGTGGGGGTTAGGAGGAGGAGGAGGAGGAGGAGAGGAGGAGGAGGAGGAGGACGGCCGACAGGTGGTTCGTCAGTGGGAAGCTGTACACATGATGCAGCTGACTGGTGGGAGGAACCGCCAAAGGCTCTTAGTTGTGCCTCGTTGTCCGCCAAGGGGAGGGTGGAAAAGTTTTGTTGGCGTTGGTACTACTGGCAGGGAGGCCGTGCCATCCGTCTCTCTCTCTCTCTCTCTCTCTCTCTCTCTCTCTCTCTCTCTATGTTTGTGTGTCTTTCTTTCACAAGTCCTTCCTCTCGTTTTTTTTTCAACTCCCGTCTTTCTTGTCTCGTTTTCTTCTCCTTGACAAACAGAAGAGGTTCAGTCATACCTCATGTGAATCCCAAAGTACACACACGCAGGAGGTCAGACAAGCATTATATATATAAGAAAAAAAAAAAGAAAAAAAAACAAGTTCTTGGAACCTCAGTCCGAGGTCTTTAAGATCCTCGTTGAGTGTCTTATGAAAAGACGAGGTTCAGTGTTGATTCAAGAGATAGTCACAGGTACGTCTTCCAGTCGCTGCCTCCTCTCTGTTGGCTCGCTGGCTAAGCTCTGGCGTACTTCAGAGGCTCTGCAGACACGCGTCCCCCTTAACTAGGTTGGGCCTGCGGTTCGTGTGGAAACCATCACCGCGAGCAATTATAGATGGTCTATGACGTTACTGGTATGAGCAATTGGTGGCATATAACAGATCCATTAGGGCCAGTGTGTGTGTGTGTGTGTTTGTGTGTGTGTGTGTGTGTGTCTGGCACCCTTCCCCACACGGCCACTCAAGGTCTCCACCATTCACTCGGTCGATGAGATAACATCATCTGCCCGAGTAGCGTTTCGAGCGGCACCGGAGGAGACTTAAACATCCACGCGTTACTACTCTCTGGACTCTCTCTCTCTCTCTCTCTCCCTCTCTCTCTCATCTCTGTTTTCATGGTTAGTTGCAGGGAATACTTCCCTGAGAGAGAGAGAGAGAGAGAGAGAGAGAGAGAGAGAGAGAGAGAGAGAGAGAGAGAGAGAGAGAGAGAGAGAGAGAGAGAGAGAGAGAGAGAGCCAAGGGCCTCCCTCTCTGGATATCCTCCCATCATATCACGCTAATGCATCTTGAAGGCGCCTTTGTGTGACCTCTGAGGAAAACTTGCCGGGATAACACTTTTAATGTGTGTGTGTGTGTGTGTGTGTGTGTGTCCCGGAAGCGGCGTGAGAAGTGGGGGGGTCAGACGAGTCTCCTCCTCTCTTGTGACGCCGGCAGATGTGGGGCGCTGTGAGTGTGTGTGTGTGTGTGTGTGTGTGTGTGTGTGTGTGTGTGTGTGTGTGTGTGTGTGTGTGTGTCGTGCATAGGGCTGCGACGGGCCCGCGACCAGACAGACACCCTGTGGTATACAGGAGTTCTGGAGGGACACAAACTGGTTCTGGTCATAGACACTGTGGTCCAAGGGGGAGGACTTGAGCAGGCCAGAGTCTGGTTGGCATAGGCCACACAGCATGTGGTTTAAGAGCGGCTGAGAGTGTCTCCTGGCTGGATGGGGCATCACACAATGTGGTACAGGGGAGTTTCAAGGTCCCCCTATACAGGCTGGTACTTTACATACAATGTGTGATATAGGGTGGGGGGAAAAGAGGTGCTAAGGGTATTGCCCATACACCGAGTGGCGTTTACAGGTGCTGAGTGACTTAAGTCTGGCGCTGACCACACGCTGTGTGGTGTTGAAGGGAGATGAGTGGCCAAATCCGGTACAATGACCTCGTACTGTTGACTTGAAATATAAACAATGACCCAAAAACTACGACAGACTGATCTTGAAATGTACTAACGGCAAAGCTTGTCCACCAAGAGCTACGTGTACGTGTTCTATCTTTAGTCCATTTCCTGTACGTTTGATTTACAGCTGCCTGAAATGGCTCTGCTGTAACGGCAGGTGGGTGAGCGAGAGATGAAATACTGCCGTAAGGGTATTTGCATATCAACACTGTACCCGACAGTCTACACCAATACGAAGAGAGAAGAGAAAGGGAGAGAAAATCACATCCTTTCCCCCTTTCTCACATTTTTGTCCCCTACTCAAGTTTTGGTTACAGGAAAGAAAGAAAAAAAAAATGAATAAACTTCGACACAGTCAAACTGTTTAGATAAGAATAGAAAGTTGAGCCAAGTGAATGAATAACACGTTCAAAACACAGAGAGAGAGAGAGAGAGAGAGAGAGAGAGAGAGAGAGAGAGAGAGAGAGAGAGAGAGAGAGAGAGAGAGAGAGAGAGAGAGAGGGAGAGAGAGAGAGAGAGAGAGATTAGAACATTTGCGAACAGTGGGAAATATCTTAATGGCGTGAGTCTGTCATTAATGCAGCTCTTGCAGACCAAACCCCTTACCCTCCTACCCTCAACCCCCTTCTGGTGGGTGAGGGGATGAGGTGTCGGTCAATCAGTATGACAAGTTCATCGTTCGTTCTTTTCTTTGTTTTTTTTTTTGTTTTGTTTGACGGTTCTCTCCATCTAACTAGAACAAAGACAGCAAAAAAAGTATCACTACACATATCTTGGTTAATACACGCAAGAGAATTTGTGTTCACGCATCCCCAGCGTATGAGGTACGCCCCTCGGTAATCATTTTCACACACACACACACACACACACACACACACACACACACACCACATTTTCTTTTAGTCTTGGGTGAGGTTTCGTATCACTGAAGAAAACGTGAAAAAAATACTCCCCTGAACATCAAAGGATTCATTTATCTTCTGAAAATCCCAAACGTCGGAAATTGAGCAATTTCAAATATTTTCCAAATATCTGAACCCAAAGAACGCGAGGGGTTCAGGTGGAATACTTGACTTAGAGTTAACCTTTCTGGGTATTTTTTTTTTCTTGACTAAGTATTCTGAGGGGCGCCAAGTAACTCTCCTCATAATGGAATATTCTAACTCAGAAAATCTTGAACCTTCCATCTTGATCTGACGTAATCAAAGAGCCAGTCGAATATTCGAAGGAATATCTCCATAGTGATCTGTTCATCGTCCGTTACACTTGACTGTATGGCTGATCCTTCTTCGTGTTTTATGTGAGATTTCCAGTCTTCGGAGCAGGACCTGTTGCATGGGACTCTCTCTCTCTCTCTCTCTCTCTCTCTCTCTCTCTCTCTCTCTCTAGATATTCTGGTCACTGAATCTTCCCACAGCATCATCAACGTCAAATATTTGTTGAAACACTTTTTTTTTTATAAAAGAAAAGTTTTTCGGTCATGGTCCCCGGCGAGTGACTTCCGCTAACTTCACACGAGTGTAGTGTGTCAAGAGTGAGAAATGGAGAACGAGGATGAGGAACGGGACCTGAGAAATCGAAAAAAAAACAAACATATCCTTGAGTATCAGGTAAGTGGTGGAGGCTAGAGACAGAGCGGGGCCATCTTCCGAACGCTCAGCGAGCCTCAAGGACGTAGAAAAAGATGTACTGTGTCTCTACTGGTGTGGTGACATCTACTCCATCTATCCTTTCCTCTGACCTCGGTGGCGCCAAACGCCGGAGGGCCCCTTTGCCTCGCTGTCATACCAAAGAAACGTCGCAGAACCGCCTCTCGCAACGACACTTCATTTTCGATAACCATCGCACTCTTCGCTGTCACCACACACACACACACACACACACACACACACACACACACACACACACTAGTTCCTGTTCCTCCAGCTGTGGCCTCGCACGCCAGAACAGTTTCCTCTCTAAAACCCTGCTGACTACATAAACCCAGACGGTGTGGTTGAGGATAACGTAACCTTAAAGATACGCTGAAGTACGATGCTTTTGAAACCCCTACCTACATTCAGCTGTTGCCCCACAGTGCCCATAAAAACACGTAGTGTTACAAGTGTCTCGGGACTTTGGAGAATCCAGGACACGCCTTGAGTTCTTCAGACACACGGTCTTTTGATTTATAATTCAACATCAAATTTTGGACATGTGTTTTCCTAACACTCACCAGCTACTTAATGATGAAGGTCTGTTTACATCATAACATCCATATCTGCCTTCTGTTCAGCACTCACTGTGACACAGAGCTTTAATAGGATCTATATACTGTCTCTCTGATGTCTTTGTAATCAGATAGAAGTATTAGATAAATAAAGAAATACTAGGATTAAGTTTCAAGGGGATCTACACCTATGTGTATGGTAGTATACGCTTCTAATGACATCAGATATAAAGCTTAACAAGGAATCTGTTCTGGCGGCTACGAATCGAGGATAGGCGGACAAATGATGGCTAGGGAATGGAGGATAGGTTGGCGGTGGGAGAGGTAAGGATGGAGTACATTCGGGCGGCTTGCGATTGCTCATGGGGGATAGTGGCTAGTGACCAGGAAGGCTAGATGGATGAGTCACTGGCGGCTAAGGATGGAGAATAAGATGGGCGGCTAGTGGCTAGAGACGGGGGTCAGATGGGCGGTCGGTGGCCAGGGATGGAGGAGAGGCTGGTGGCTAAAGGATTTCCGTGTGTGTGTGGGTAGAGGCTGGTGGCACGGGGAAGGTAAATGGTCGGGTGTCAGTACCATGTGTTAGGCAGGATGATGTACACCCTCCTAAGGGGGCGGCGGCTGCTGGTGTTGGTGGCAATGGCCTTTGGTGGCAGTGGTCGGTGGTCGTGTTGGCAGTGGTGGTGTTGGTAAAGAGGGCTATGGTGTCTCCGGCCGTGTGTAGGTGAGGCAAAACGGTTCGAGATGACCGGATCTCTCTCTCTCTCTCTCTCTCTCTCTCTCTCTCTCTCTCTCTCTCTCTCTCTCTAGGGACTTCTGCTCAGCAGATGACCAGCCACAGATTTAGGGCAGCAGAGGGCAGCGTTTTTCTGCTGACGCTTGAGGTAGCTAGCAGCCACCCACAGATCTAGTAGCGCCGAGAACAGCGCTCCTGGTGATGATAAATGAGGTGACTGGGCGGGCCTTCAATTACCCTCGGTATAATTGGGATCTGGTGATCAACTGGAGGGAGGTGAGCTGCTGGTGTGGGCCCCGCCCTTAGTAATCACTATAGGTGTTGTGGGGACGCCTGGGGGACCTGGGTTATAATATGGGGTGATTGATGACTCCCTCCACCTCCTCCTCCTCCTCCTCCTCTTCCTCCTCCTCCTCCTTGTCTACCGGACTCGTATCTTGAGGATATAACCTCCCACTGATGGCCTCATCTCAACCAAGGGAGCAAGGTAGAGGAACTCGCGAAGAATGAGGAATCCGCGAGACCCCTCTTCAACGCTGGATATCACACCAAAACATAAAGCATATGCTAACTCCTCCAGAAGGCATTCATACCTCAGAGAAAGAACCGTTCAAAGAATCAAAGAGGAATCACGTCTTTTAGAGAGAGAGAAAACTACACTTCAATAGCAAGCTATTCATTGCTTACCGAAAGGACTCTTAGTCTTCATCGAGATACCAATGCATTTTCTAGAAAAGCAGTTTGCCTTTCAATGGGGAAAATCATTTCCACTAGAGAGGAGCCTCTCATTCATCAGGGAATAATTAGTCTTCCTCGAGGAAGGGGGGAGGAGAAAAACATTTCGTTATTCAACCAGAGAACAGTTAACAGTTAACAGTCAGAATCTCTTTTTAGTGGCAATATGCGCCCTGTATTGTCTGGAACGATCCCCACCAACTGGTCCAGTCATACATTGTTCACAATCCAATAGTCAACACGGACGATGCGTTATATCCAGGTACTGTACTCCCCTTTGTACCGGTTTTGATATTTTGCTCTTCGTAATAAAAACCAGGATGTAGAGGAGGAGGGGGAGGGGGAAAGGGGGAGAGTGTGCTGGTTATGATATGTATTTGGTCCAAATTGATCTTTCATTACGGAATCGATAATGGCATCGGCTGCAGTGAAAGGGGGTAAAAAGAAAAAAAAAAAACCCTCGGCTCAAAACTCGGTGCACTGTTGGAGTGCAGGTGCCTGTCTGTATTTCATCGTTGCTCGGAACTGGGGGTGGGGAATGATGAGGGATTACGTCTTTACAGCTGCTGGAGTACGTTTCCATGGTATGGAACTTTGCCTATAGGCTGGGACGTTACTGAAAGGGAAGGCAAGCTTTACCATCGAAGATATCTGTGCCAAGTCTGCTGAAAGGGGGACCTGGGCAAATGAAGGCATTGGTGTAGGTATCTGTGCCAAGTCTGCTGAAAGGGGGACCTGGGCAAATGAAGGCATTGGTGTAGGGTAGGTTCGCATTCTATCACCGCTTGAGACACAGATGTACCGGGGCAGCATCAGAGAGATGATGTATCTTGAGGGTTAAATACAAGATACGTTGTCCCTCTGTGAGGGACAATGGACGTATATTACCCAGTCTGTACTTTACATATCTTTCCTCAAAGTGTGTTCCCTAATGTCCTCCCTGACTGAGCCTTGGTCAATGGCATCTTTCTACATCGAGTTCAGTCGCATCTCCCTCAAGCCTGTTCAGTCACACCTTCCCTTCGTCTGTTCAGTCACATCAAGTCTCAGCTTATACAGTCACATCCTTCCTCCTTTTCAGTCACAAACTCCACTCAGCCTGTACAGTCACACGATCTCTTAACAGGGATACAGTCAAATCATCCCTCTCTTTGTGGAGTCAAGTCTTCCATTATCCCGTTCAGCTACATCTTCCATCTCATCCGTTCAGTCGCATCTTCCCTGAGTTTCCTGTTGGCGTCCGATGACCCTCAGCAACATGGAAGGTTTACGCTAACTCCGGGGAAGCCCCCATCAGCGGACGTCAACTTATAAATAAGATGTTCAGGGTTAACGACGCGAGCATCATCCTATGAAGGTGTCAGGAAAATGTGAAAAGCCTCATTAAGCTTGTACCATGAAGACACCTGCGTAGTTTAAGAAGAATGTTCCACTTAGGTTGACTTTGCCGATGAAAGTACACATCCTGCACATAAATCTACGTTCGGGATTCTACGTCAACATATATTTTATTCATACAGGATCAAATTGTTTTATACAGGATTAAACTGTTTTATACAGGATCAAACTCTTTTAGACAGGATCAAACTGTTATAAGTGATACTGCATATTTTTCCCCCTACTTTACACCTGTGTTAGTTCACACATTAGTGGGAATTACAGCAGACGAGAGAGAGATCAGGTCGTACATCAAGGGGACACCTGGTTCATAGTCAGCCTTGGGCCATTCTTGCCCCCGTAAGTGTCACTTGGAGATACCCTACATGAACTGGTTTTAGACGAGGAACGTCACTGCCTGAAAACGGATAGAAATCGTGGATACGAAGACCTTTTGAGTGTTTAAACTTTGATGGGAGATGGATGGTCGATCCGCAAGCGTCAACTGCTCTCACGAATGCAGAGATACGTTCACACACACACACACACACACACACACACACACACACACACATTAAGGGCCACATAACATATGCTTTAGTGTCAAAGCAAATTCATTCGCAGTGCAATGTTATTTGCTTATCCCTAAATGTAAATGATAATCCTATAGTCTGATTGAATATAAGACCGAGTGAGTGTACGTGTGAATAAATTACTTCGCACGTATAATTGGATTTCAGAATTTCAGAAGCTATAATCATGCCGTACAAGTGGGGGTTTAATGGGGCATACAGCCAACTCTGAAATATACAGTGAAGAGACATGCAACCAGCTGTGAACTATATACAGGCGTGCAAACAGCTCTGAAATATACGCAGAAGGAATCATACACCATACTGTCTACCAATACACACAAGCGAACAAGCAGACAAGTTTGAAAACAGTTGTGAACTACACGGAAAAACTGATAGCCAGTCAACACATGACAGTTTCGACATCACTGAACATGGCTACATGTGCCTGTAGAAAACGTGGCTTATTTGAACGGGTCAGTTCCTATCTTACAGTCTCCCAGTTCCCTACAGTTTCAAATAGGTAAGTTCTTTACGTGGGAGAGAAGATCCCAGTGTTGTAGAGGTGTATGTAAAGCCTCTATATCATATCTTACGGGACTCCAATCTAAGGCAACACGTCTTGATAATGAAAAGGTTCTAAGCGTCCAACGTCCCTTCCTTTCACGTCTGTTGTGGACTTCGATCCTCTCTTGCCTTACACCATCGGTATAATCCCCTATGGTCAGAGGTCTGTGGATAACACACTCGCATCATGTCACAGCTGTTGGGAACCCCAAAGCGACCAAGTCGTACTGCCATATCACAGACAAAACTCTTCGAACCCCCTTAAACTGTGGGAGATTGTCTTTCCCTCTATGTATATTTCCTCGCACTTCTCCTCCTCAAACATTTGCTCTCCCCCTCGTGGAATGTCAACAGTTTCTGAATCGCAGATCATGTAAAGATCTGTCGGGATCATCTCTCATATATAGATCCCTTTGTAGCGAGAGTATTGTTTGCCTATCATTAATAGGAGCAGACATGGGTATTTGCATGTTCATCTCTCTCGGTGTAACAAGACGGGAAACAGACACACACACACACACACACGCACACAAATGGCGTAAGCTGGGGTGTATACACGTGTGTATACCGCAGCTAAAGAGACGGGGCAACACGAGAGATAAACGCGCTCTCTCAACAACACAGAAAAAAAGAAAATGGTTTAAAAGTAAAGTAACGCAGTTATTGACCTATAGAAAGGGTTACAATTTCGCTGTGTCCCCCTGGGTGGGTCACTGCTGAGGCAGCAAGGGTACCAGACAATATCGAGAGGGGAGAGGCTGGGGGAGGATGTGTCACCAACAAAACCAGTAACATGGGAAAAGTTGGGAGGGCAGAGCTGGCTGTGTGTGTGTGTGTGTGTGTACTGTACATATGTATAAAGGTGTATTCGTGAAAACACATATCATGAATATGTAAAATCTATGGCAGGTGACACGTTAATGGAAAGGACACAGCACAGTGTGGGATAAAAAAAAAAAAACACGAGAGGTTTGTTGGACGGGCGTAAAAGCGGGTGTCTCTCCAAAGCACTTGGTAGGGCTGGAGTGAGAGGGTTGAATGGCTAGTCGCCGAGGAAATGACTGTACACCCACACGGTTCAGAGGGGCTTGGTGTGCTTGCTTGAGAGGGCGAACGGCCGCCAGGGGGGGATGTGGCTGCATATCACAGAAGCATTTGGTGTATGCTCAAGGCGAGGGAGTTGAACGCTCGCTCCACGTCCCTCCCTGACGCGTCTGACGTCTGGTGAGTGAAAAGCTGTGTGTGTGGGTGTGTGTGTGTGTGTGTTTCCTCCGTCACACGTGAGGCATGACTGGATTGGGAGGCTCGAGGCACACGATCGTGCCACTGTGAGTAGGGTCGTGAGTGACGAGAAACAGACGCCCTTAAGGACCATCAAAGGGACTGGATCCATCATATTGTTGGGGGGGAAATCAACCTTATAGAACGGTTTAGAAAATCCCGTGGACCAGGAGTGAAATGCTGTGATATTAGAGCAAGCTGAATTGAATCAAGATAAATGCAAATTGGATTCGGAGCGATTTAGCCTGGATCAAAATGCAGTTATGACTGATGCACAAATATGCAGTGTGGAAAGGTCCTGAATAGGAGAGATATATAGACAGTTATAAACGAGGCTGTGTTTATTGTGTCACTTTTCACTTCGAAGCTTTGATCATTTCTGGGCTTCGGATATTCCATCATTCTGGACGCTCTCGGTCCACACGAACACCTCTGCCGTCGCATGATCCCCTCCCTCCTCCTCCCCTCAGTCCTCTCCCTTCGCACTACCCCTCCCACTATCCTCTACCCCTTGCACTACCCCAAACCCCTTCACGAGTCTCCACCCTCCGACCTCCCCTTTATCTTATACTCCCTCCCTTCCTCCTTACGCCATCTACACTGCCCTTCCTCGACCCTCATCCCAAGAAGGGTCCCTCTCTTTCCCCAGGTCTCCTACCCCAGCACAGCGCCGCCGCCCCCTACCCACTGCTCCAGCTACTATCCCATTTTCGACCCACCCTCTCCCCGACATCCCAGTCCCCTGCAAAGTCCTCCCGTTCCACAGCCAGCGTCCTTTGCACACTACCCTTCCTTCCACCGAGCCTCCCTCTCCTCGCACGACACTCCCTTTCCCATATCTCTCCCCCAAGAACGTTCCTCCCCTCCGCTCACATGGAACTTACTCCCAAGATGCTCCCTCCACCATGGCTCTCCCCTCCCAAGATCACCAACCCCCTGCAGGCCATCTCCTCCTCCTCCACGATCTTCACCCGCTGTGTGGCCCTCCCCACCACCGTGCTCCCTCATTCATACTCCCCTTCCCTCCCCTGTCCCCTAAACATCTGCTTGGCCCTCCCCTCGCCGATCCTCACCACCTGCAAGACCCTCCACACCCAAGGCCTCCACTCTAGTTGCTGTGGACTGCACACTTCGCCATGGTAAGCCAGCAAGCCCAAGACTAGCCCTGGCCAGCATGGCCAAGACAAGCCCTAAATAGCGAGGACGGGACAAACCCTCTAGCCAACGGGGATAGGACGGGACAAGCCCTAGCCAACGGGGATAGGACTATGCACGCCCTCTGAAGTTTTTACTTTCGCTTTCCATTTGTCCTTGTGTGTGTGTGTGTGTGTGTGTGTGTGTGTGTGTGTGTGTGTGTGTGTGTGTGTTTTCATTCTTTTACTTTTCTCTCACTGTAGTGGAGGCCAAGTACCGCCGCTCTTGTCTCTTGACAGAAATATCGTTTTAGATATTTGTGGATAAATACTCTCTCTCTCTCTCTCTCTCTCTCTCTCTCTCTCTCTCTCTCTCTCTCTCTCTCTCTCTTCTGCAAGGTGTTGTGGGGGAGAATAACCCCCAAAATAATATTGAATTTCCTTGCCAGCCGTAAGAAGTGACCTTTCTCTGTATTTCATTTTCCACATTTACGAGATGACCTTTCTACCTATCTCCCAGTCTTACGAGATGACCTTCCTACCTATCTCCCAGTCTTACGAGGTGACCTTTCTTCCTATTTCCCACTCTTACGAGATGACCTTTCTATCTACTTCCCAGTCTTACGAGGTGACCTTTCTATCTACTTCCCAGTCTTACGAGGTGACCTTTCTTCCTACTTCCCAGTCTTACAAGGTGACCTTTCTATCTACTTCCCAGTCTTACGAGGTGACCTTTCTTCCTACTTCCCAGTCTTACGAGGTGACCTTTCTATCTACTTCCCAGTCTTACGAGGTGACCTTTCTTCCTATTTCCCACTCTCACGAGGTGAACTTTCTATCATTAACAACACTGACCCTTAGAGCTAACGACTTCCTTACTTTTATACTGTTATGTTAATCACTTCTCTTTACCTTGCCTCCACAACAACGCCCCACTCGTTACTAACACTACAGCTCTGTAGGGGAATCTCTTTGTAGTTTCCTCTCTACACAACACCAGATGATAATGTAGAAGGAGCCTGCTCTTAAGACATTCCATATTTCCTCTTAGTTCCCCCTCATTAACGCAGACTGCCGTAATATCATTTCCCACTTCGTTCATTTCTTTGCGCCTTTCCTCACGACATCATAGGGTTTTCGTGACACTGTCTCTCCCCCCAAAAAAAATATTCCTGGTCTCTGTTGGATCGCAAAAATAACTCACCAGACTTTGTGTTTTCCCCATGATATCCGCCTCTTGTTATGTATGCATAAAACCATCGGATTTTGCATAGTCATTACGGAGGTCAAACAGCGCGAGCCAACTTGGCCTGAATTCTACAGACGGCCAAGGGCGTCCAGGCAGCTAGTCCGCTGGAGAAGGAAAATGGCAAATGACGACCATGAGCACAACTGGAGGAGGATTAGGTTGTTGTGGGAGGTTGTGTAGAGCAGGGTGGTGAGGACAGAGCCTCGCGTGAGTCTTGCATGGATCACCCCAGTCTTGTGGGTCCTACTTGGACCACCTCAGTCATGTGGGTTCTACTCGGACCACCTCAGTCTTGTGGGTCTTACTTGGACCACCCCAGTCTTGTGGGTCCTCCTTGGACCACCCCAGTCTTGTGGGTCCTCCTTGGACCACCCCAGTCTTGTGGGTCCTCCTTGGACCACCCCAGTCTTGTGGGTCCTCCTTGGACCACCCCAGTCTTGTGGGTCCTCCTTGGACCACCCCAGTCTTGTGGGTCCTCCTTGGACCACCTGTTTTGTGGGTCCTCTTTGGACCACCCCAGTCTTGTGGGTCCTACTCGGGCCACCTCAATCTTGTGGGTCCTCCTTGGACCACCCCAGTCTTGTGGGCCCTCCTTGCATCACCCCAGCCTTGTGTTACACGTGTGACCCATAACAAGTAGGAGGACTTTGTGTCGACTCCTCCCCTTTACCCTCAGCTTTATGATAAAGACAATATATTGTCCTTAATAAGAGGATGGTTTCAGCTGGCCCATCACGGGACCTTATACTTCATCCTGTTGTGCTACGAGTACCAAGTCCTTTGTTCTCCTGGCGAGATGAAGCGTAAGAACATAAGGATCCGCCCAGTTGATGATGAGGGCGATTCCTCGTCTTGAGAGCCTGGACATTACGTAGGCCACCTTCGTTATAACTTCTCCTGGAGGAGAGGAACAAAGGCATGTGGGGAAGACGGGGAGTCTCGTGGTTCACTGGGTAGAATGCCGTGTGGCCTCGTAGCCCAAGGTGTTCGACTCTAGCGTTTGGCCTTGTGGTGCGACATTCTGTTTCGTGTCGTTTGTAACCAGATAAACTGTATTTTATTTCTTTAAAACAAGACGAAGGCTGCGAGTGCATAACTCACGATGACGTCAAAAGGTCAATATGATGGAAAAAAGAATCGTGTGAAAGTCTTTTAAAACCTCGATGTTCAGGTTGGCGTCCAATTACCATCGGAGTGACATCACCCCGTGGCTTCAGCATCACTGCATCAGTGCCTTGACTGTGTCGTCACTGTCTCAACTCAGCACCCTCACAATGACGGGACATTATCAACGCAGTGCCAACGTTAGCTTATCCTCACTGATCCACAGGACATGAGAACGCTGCACATCGGAGTGAAAAATTGGTTCGCCTGGTTTTAGAATGATGCAGCAGCCCCAGCCTTCTATCCTATCCCAGCGCTTCCCTAGCCAGACCCCGGCTAACATTAGGGTCTGTCCGGCATCCCTCCACTGCCAGACACTCAGTCTAACTCACCAATAGCAATTACATCGGTTCTCGTTCGGCCCTAACGACCCTGGACCAGCAGGAAGCGACCCCCCCTCCTGCTCGTATACGCCCTCTTCTCATCCAGTTGTAAAGCAAATTAGACCCGGGATCGGTAATGCCCCCGACTGTGCCTGCACGCAGCCGGGGAGATCGAAGCCATGGACGATGGTGAGGGGTGGCGGTGAGAGTCGCCATGCCGTTCAAAACGCCACAGACAATGGGAAACACCATTACAGCTCTGTACACAAACCCACAGTTATTCATTCCAACCAGAGTTTTGTGATTTATTGTACATTTCATCCACCTGTCTACACCAAGAGCCTCTCTACCTGGCTACTCCACCAACATCCCCCTCACCCCACTTGCCTACATCATCTCCCCTACTTGCCTACACCAGCGGCCTCCATACTTGCCTACACCAGCGGCCTCCCCACGTGCCTACACCAGCAGCCTCACCACCTGCCAGCTTCTAAACACTTACACTGTTCTGTCCACCCCTCACAACACCTCACAGTGTATAGATCCTTACTTACATTTTCTTTTCCAAGTAACCTACACCATAAAAAAAGTGATAGACACAAATAACAGAATAAAACACACACATATATAAGGAAAAAAACAAGCATCATGTACAAACCTACACATGAATTATCACAAAAGAAAGAAAATGCAGCTCACTGGAGCCAGTGTGTTGGCCTCCACAACAACATAATTCCTCTGTCAGAGGATCAGCCACATGGCCTTACAGAACAGCCACACAAACACTGTGCTCCCACCACTGATGTGGTAGCCCCGTGCTGATCACCAGCTCGGGTATAGTAATAATCCCTCACCACGTTAAGTCAGACGTCTAGATGCTGGCGTGTGTGTATAGAGAGTAGCTTAGTCAGTGGTCCCTCTTCCCCTGGGCTCATGGCCAGAGTTGGGTTGACTGGTTCGTGTCCCTCGCTTGCTCTGTAAGCTTCAGTAAAGACAATGGCTGGTGCTTCTGCTGCCAATTGGTTGACGTCATGTACAAGGTGCATCGGTCGCCCACGTGATGAAGGCTCATTGCCATCACTGAGTACAAGCGCAAGTAAGGCTCTCAGCGGTAGGGAATATGAGCCCCATGGATGAACAGACAGAACCAGACAGACAGGGACGTTTGTAGACAGAGACAAAGACAAAGGAGGACAGTACATGACGCTGGTGAAAAGTCCCGAGACTTATGTACTGGAAGGAGTGTTGAAAGGGAGAGGGGGAGAGGTTAGGGGAAAGGGGAGAAGGGTTAATGGAAGAAAAAGATCATTGGTGGAGGGAGAATATGTGAGAGGAGGGGAGAGGAGTAAGGGGGAGGAGAAGCCGGAAGGGAAATGTAATAGTTATGGCAGGGGAGGTCAGAGGGGAGGAGAGATTTAGAGGTGCTGGAGAGGTCAGAGAGACGGGGGAGGGAATGGTGGAGGAAGGGGAGGTCAGAGAGAGAGGGAGGGGGGGAGGGGAGTGCTGAAGGGAGGAGGTATGAACAGTGATGAGAGGAGGGGTCCGAAGGGAGAAGGGAGAGTCATCAAGGGGGTAGGTGAAACACCACAACACACATCACATCACACGAAGGAGGTCTCCATTACACCTTGAGAGCCCCTAACACTCCCGAGGGAGCCTCCAACACTCCTAAGGGAGTCTCCAACACTCCTAAGGGAGCCTGCACACTCCAAAGGGAGTCTCCAACACTCCCGAGGGAGCCTCCATCCAACACTCCCGTGGGAGCCTCCAACACTCCTAAGGGAGCCTCCAACACTCTTAAGGGAGCCTGCATCACACTAGGGTGCGCCATCATTCTAGGAAATCTCCATCACACTAGGGGATCCCCACCACACCGAGAGATCTCCAACACAACTGGGGGGGGTCTTCCACCACACCAGGTGGAGATCCCCCACCGCCACCAGTGGACCTCTACCACACCAAGAGGAACCACCACCATAACAGGAGGTGAGTGGGAGGTGGAGTCTTCTTCCACGCTGACGTGTCTGAAGGAGAAACACTACACTCACTAGGACTCTGCTGTTGGTGGAACCGACCCGTGGCGTGACACCCGGGGCACCGTCTGCCTCACCAACATGACCGGAGAGGCAAGCCATTCCCTCCAGGTGGTGGGTGATGTTTCTAGACGAAAGAAAAACAATCGGTACCGTGTCCCAGGGAGATAAAAAAGAACGTAGCTGAAGACCGTAATAATGGGCCCTTGCATACCGCTCACACTGATATTACGGAGTGGTTATGGTCTAGCAATGTTTATCTCTTTAATGACCCGTCCTAAGGGGAAGGGGTAAGGGGGTGAGGAGGGTGAGCATGGGAGTAGGAGGGAGGGATTCAGGGTTAAGGAGAGAGGGGGAGAAAGGGTAAGGTTGATGTGTGTAGCAACGAGAATGTTGAAGTTTGTTTTTGATGATGTTTTTGTTGCTAGAGAGAGAGAGATAGAGATAGAGAGATAGATAGATAGATAGATAGATAGAGAGAGAGAGAGAGAGAGAGAGAGAGAGAGAGAGAGAGAGAGAGAGAGAGAGAGAGAGCATACACCCCTATCCATACGAAACGAACACGTAATGCCTATTTCTTAAATCATTCACCGTCGACGAAAAGCTGGAAGAGATGGCTGTTCCCTGGATAGACCAGGCCATCACTGGAAGAACCAGTTCCCCTGACTGAAAGCTCTTTAAAAGTTTGGGTAGGGACACCAGACCTCACCACCGTAGAACCCATGGCTCCCCCTCAGTCAAGCCTCTACTTTGAGAGGAAGGAGGAGCCACGGTGACCGGCGCCACAATGTGCCAGAAATAGGTCATCCCCGATGTAATGATTTCCCCAACGAATTCTATCACGGCTCTGCCAAGGAGGGAAATCCTTTCTTTGCCCCGACATAACGAGGGAAGAACATGGACTGCCTAGATGGACGCCAGTGGGTCTCCGTCTCGTTGCACTGGCCTGTCAAAACTCTGCCATTTTTGCGAAAATGCCTCAGAGACGTTGAAACAAAGGACACTTCTCTTACGCAGGTGAATTACCATCATTGGATACACCAATGAAACCTAATTCGCATCGAGCAATCTTTCTAATGACTTTTTTTTTGGGTGCTAAGAAATATCGGGGAATATTTGAATCTTCCTCCTCCCCCCCCCCCCAAAAAAAAAGAAAGAAGGAAAGACGTGTCTCGAATACATTCCCAAGAGCCAGAGGTGAGGTCCTAACACCACGACTGGGACAATCAGACCCCAAGGCAGATTTACGGATCATCAGGTCTTCAGAGGACGAGTCCATATGACCTGTGGTTGTAGTGTCCACATAACCTCCCCATCAGGCAGCCCTGTGCTGTAGACACGCCAGTCTTTGGCGAGACTCGTTGAACTTGCACTCGTGGCCCACATCACCTTCAGGAGAGCTGGGGGGGTACTCGCGTAGAACACCCTCCAAGGGCCTCCTCATCATACAGAGACAGACACACTGGCCTCGTAACGCGGGCTGCGGGGGCTAAGCTTCTCACTCAGAAATATTGTTGTTCCCCGGCGATGCGGAGCCACACGAGCCACCAGCAGGTGCTGTAGCCACGACCGACCCGCCTCAAACATTGTGGCAGCGGCGGAGTCGCGCGTTGTGAATATAAATCCCTCGTCTGGGCGCAAGACTCGGCCGTGGGTCCTCCTAACGTTGGAAGGTTAAAACGTAAAGCCATTAATTACATTCAAACGTTTAAAGCCTTTTCAGTCTCACCTAGCGCCATTACCACAAGTTACGAATGACTCAGGATGAAAGATTCCTCAAAAAAACACATATATGAACAAAACAAACAAACAAATCCAGTAACAAATATGTTTCAGGAGGTCCCAACTTCCTTGTTTCCACAGACAACCTAAGCGCCGTTCTAAATGATGATGAATTGAATTATCTTTTTTTCCCTGGCGAATTACCCCGCAACAAACCAATCTTGGAAGATTACCTTCCATAATGATTCCCTTTAACCACTCTCATTACTGGCGCAGCCAGCAATTTGCCACCTCTAGCTGGGGCGTTCAGACTTCCTCCCCCACAAGCTTGATCGACTTTTAAAAAGATCTTTTAACTCGTCTTCTGATAAGAATGAGTGTTCACTTGGACCTGCTCGTCTTCTCGTCTCTCATTACTCTGTCCTTTGACTCGTCCACGTTCAACAAACTCCTGCTCCCAACCCACACGGCAAATTCGTTCTCCTCTTTCCTCTCTACCTCCCTTCACTCCACCGAGGCTGCTTTTCCACAGCTTGTCCACATCCACCTAGCTTCCACCCCTCCCACCGTGTGAAGGATCCACCTCCGTTCCACCACACGTTCCTCTCGCCTCCCGTCTGTCCCACTGACCCAGTACTATTATTTCCTAACCCTCCGAACCCGCCTCCCTGCAAGCATTGTGAAGGGTCCATCTCCTTCCCATCGTACCCTCCACTTCCCTCCTGGCGGTGGAGTGTGAAGGAGATAATGCAGGAGGAGCTCAAGTCATGCTGAATCAATCTCCAGGACCCTCACCCACACTTCGTCCACGCCGCCTTCAGTATGCCAGGCCGCCAACGATGGGACTCGTTATCTCATATATCCTTTTGTCCCATCGTACATCACTTTCCTTTATCTAGTAAAGTACGTATCTTACTACGTATATCTGGTCTGGTAAAGTACGTATCTTACTACGTATATCTGGTCTGGTAAAGTACGTATCTTACTACGTATATCTGGTCTGGTAAAGTACGTATCTTACTACGTATATCTGGTCTGGTAAAGTACGTATCTTACTACGTATATCTGGTCTGGTAAATTACGTATCTTACTACGTACATCTGTTCTGGTAAAGTACGTATCTTACTATGTGTATCTGGTCTGCTTCTTTCGTTCTGGATTAGTAGTAATGGATTAGTATAGGATTAGCAAATACCGTTTTCTTAACCCCTCTCACCAGAATATTCAAATTTCAAGATGTTTTATGAGAAATGTTGTTGCTCGTATTCCCACAGTGTTGCTGAAGGTTCACATTACTGAGCTAGAGAAGTAAGAGACTGGATCAACATAGAATTAGAAAAGAAAAAAACGAGTGTAAAATCTTTTTCAGATACTATTCTGTATATAAATTACTATGCATGTATGTATATATGTATGGAATTACCTATATGTACTGTAAGGGGAGAAAGTAAGACACTCGTGGAGCCCCATCTCATCTTCTAATGTATGAATGTATGTATATATATACGTATATGTGTGTGTGTGTGTGTTTACTTCAACTAATGTGTGTTGTCCAAGAGATAAAAAAAAAAGATATAAAAGGCACAAAAGTCCGGCAGGTAGGAGACAAAACAATGTAATCCTAAGTAGAATAAGGGACTAAAACACTGAAAAGAAAAAATGAAATTAATAAGTGCGCACATCTGCCGGTACCTGAGGGCGGTGTGTTTCGCTCAGCGCGATGACTCTCCCTCACTCACATCCCAGCCAGCCAACGACCGCACGAATGGCAGCTGTTATGACTTAACGAGCCATCAGTGTAAGATTACCGCAGATAAATATCAACCACCTTCCCCTCCGACCCCAGACCAACCGAGATTCATGGAAGTATATATAGACCTGCCCCACTGCATGTTACCCCCCTTTCTCTTAACTACATCACTGTCGTATTAACCAGCCAATTGTACCCTTCTTCTTCTTTTTAAGTAGGTTAGTGTGGGAAGACCTGACGATTACATTCCAAGAACACTGGAGGACTCTACACCCTCGGGACACAGCGTTAAACAGGTGTTCGGACGAGAAATCCCATACGTGAAAGTATGTAGATAAGTAGAGGGTCATTTGGCAGATCATGAGGTGGAATGACCCGTGCTAATATGACCAACTGGGACACCAGCGTGTCTCCCTTGACCTAGTGACCGCGCACCAGGCGTCAGGGATATCATAAGGACAATGCTGTACAGATTAAAGGGAGGCAGTAGATAACCGCACCCGTATATGAGCAGGTAGGTGTAGTCGCACCACTACGCGCTGATGTGGTGGTTGATATGGATAACAATCGGGCGTGCACTGGAACTCTCTGCCATCTCATGTCTTTTCTCTGCCATCTCATGTCTTTTCTCTGCCATCTCATGTCTTTTCTCTGCCATCTCATGTCTTTTTTTTCCCAGTGACTTTGACCTGGCGCTCTTCGAAAGACAGGGTTCCTTTCCCACTTCCTCTAAAATTCGTGAATGCTTCTTTTCCCCGTGTCTCTTCTTGTTTTCCCTTTCATAATCCTTTCTATATTTCATTTAAGCCCTGGCCTTGGTGTGGACTTTTGTGTATGGCTGAAGCCTCCAGCGAAAAAAAAAAAAAATTGAATGAGGAAAAAAAATTAAGAAAGACAAGAGGTCATAGAAAATGTATCATCTTTAAAACGGTGGTTGATTAATAGGAAATGCGTTTTAGGTGAACAATGAACCGAATATCCAAAAGACATATACCCACTATGAAAACTACGTTTCTGAGTTCACTCAGTAACGAATACTTCTACTGCATGTCTTATGCATGACACAATATGCAGTTACGTACATTTGACCAAATGTATTTCCAGTGAATCAAATCTGAGGACTTCATCAATGAGAGTAACTCAAGCTATATGACACACTCTCGAAAAACGAAAAAATATTCTCACTTAGAGGAAATGTCTTTTTTAAAATGATATAATGCAAAAGACAGTAACATTCATGGTAAGATTAACTCCAGATCAAACATGAATATACGCATAGTAAATAAAGAAACATCTAGAAATTTGATGGGAAAGAAAAAATAAAAGAGAGAGATTTAGAAAGAGAAGAAATAGAAATGGTGATCTTGTACAAGATATCAATAAATTCTGTTCCCTAAACTCACGAATTCGTCACTACACACTAGACGCACCGGGAGCCTGAGCACTGACGTTTGTAGACACTGACTGAACCCCTTGCAATGTGAAGGGTTGACCCGAGACGACGCTTCCCTCTACGGAAAGCAGTGGAGCTAACCTTTGACCCAGAACTGTAATTATGGCTCTGCTAAGACTGTTAGCAGAGGCGAATTGGATCCTTTAATGATGTATGAGAAAAAAGGAGGAGGAGGAGGAGGAAGAGGAGGAGGAGGAGGAGGAGAGATGAGTCAGAGGTTTCTCTATTATGACGAAGAATGTACACACAGTTGCCTCTTTTACTCTGTTTTCCATCAGATACCTCGTGACGTAATATATGTGAAGAGCCCATCTGTAGACTGCGTCGCGTCGACTCATATTCGGCGAGATGATAGATTGTGTGTGTGTGTTAGGTTCGACTTATATCTGGTGAGACGATAGACTTGTGTGCAGGGATTGATGTATGTTTGGTGAGACGACAGGCCCCGTGTGTGAGGGTCGATTCATATTTGGCGTCTGGCTATATGTAATGGGACCATAGACTCCTGTCTGGGGTCGGTTTATACTTGGCGAAACAACAGACTGTCAGTGTGTGTGTGTGAGATGGTCTAATTCTATGTGATTAGACCAAAGACTATGTATGTGTGGGATCTGGGCTTATATGACGAGACCATAGACCAATGGAGTCTTGTGCACCTTAAATCAGGGGGTCATCCACGACCCCGCATTCCACGTACGTACAGGACCACTGCATTCCGTGTTCTGGCCTAACACACACACTCTCGCTCCGCCCTCAATCTCGACCCCTCACGAAGTTCATCAGGGCCTCGCGCTCCCCCTAATATCACAACGTCTTAGAAAAAGAATTCCTCCTCATGTCTTGCAATTTGACGAGCGAACCTAATTTTCCACGAGAATGTTTCACTAACGCGTAGAAAAGCTCCAATTTTTTTTCTCCCCCCCCCCTCTCTCTCTCTCTCTCTCTCTCTCTCTCTCTCTCTCTCGACAAACATTTTCCAACAAACCTCCCCGTCTGCTACGCAGCCAGAGCAACAGAGAAGCGGAACTTTCAACCTTTTCTTTTTTTTAGTCAGTTTCCGATACACCGGTGTGTATTACCCATTTTTCAACCCTCTGTTCAATATTCTATCCATACATTTTCCATTTACTGATAGCTGTCCTGTCCATATATTTTGACATTTCAAGCTCTGCCCCTCACTTGTTCATTCGACCAGGTTCTCCGCTCTGGCTTCACTCAAATCAAACACAATGGAGACTTTTATGTTCGTCGTTTACCTTCTGCGTGAATGTTTTAGATCCGTTTGATCAAAAGTTATCTTCTGTAAGGAATGGACTTTCCTATATATATATATATATATATATATATATATATATATTTATATTTATATATATATATATATATATATATATATATATATATATATATATATATATATATAATCTTTATTGTACTCAGTCGCTGTCTCCCGCGTTTGCGAGGTAGCGCAAGGAAGCAGACGAAATATGTAATCTATTTGTCAATACCCATCCATATATCTGTCTGTCCACCTGTCTATCTACCCATCTATTTACCTGTCTATCTACCCATCTATTTACCTATCTATCCATCTACCCATCTATTTACCTATCTATCCATCTACCCATCTATTTACCTATCTATCTATCTACCCATCTAGTTGCCTAGCTATTCAACGAATAAGAATACGATGGATCATTCTTCTGGCCGTAAGCATGACTCCGTCGCCTGAGAACCCAAGTCACTGTGACAAGAGAGATTAAATCTATCAACAACAACCACCACCACAAAACCACAACCACAACAATATAAATACTCTGCAGCCACATCGGTCTGTTTTCATTTCAGAGAATATCTGTGCTTTACGATGACCATTCACAATGGCTTGGGTGATTACGTTAATTTCGATGGTAATTCATAGGCAATTTCCTCACTGTTGCTAGCAGCCCGGGGGTCATTCAATATCAAATACAAATTGGCTGTCGTTAGTCCCTCCGACATGTGGATCATTAGTAAATATACCCATTTATCAGTATAATGAATGGTTGACCAGGTCACTCCCATAGAGCACAATTTCACTATATTATGTACCTGCATGTGTAATGTTCGTACTGAACCATCTGCCCGTTCACCTTCGGCTGTATTCAGACTAAAAGCTAGCTTAGATAGTCATGGTTGAATGGCATCGTTAACTTCTACGAACGTGACCTGGTGTTGCTGAGGACCGACCGTAAACATGACCTGGTGATGGTGAAGACCGACCGTAAACATGACCTGGAGATGCTGAGGACCGACCGTAGACATGACCTGGTGATGCTACAGGACGTGTACAAACATGACCTAGGCTTCTAAAGATGCTAAAGATCTTTTCAACGTGATCTGGTTGAGGGGAGGAACGTCACAAAGCTCTATGAATTCCTGTGAACGTAGATAAGATAAGGAGAATACCCAAAAATCTTCAGTCGCGATATTCCTAAATGGAACTCCTGGGATAGCAGAACCATAGCTACATACAAACAACAGGGGGGTATCCATATCTACACCAAGAGCTGCAGAGATGAGATGAACGCCATTGCTTCTTTGGTGAGAGAGAGAGAGAGAGAATGAGATGAAATATACTGGATGAGAGATGAGTGGGATGATACGAGACACACCCTAATCCTCATAGTACTGATGCTATGCATACCATCGAAAGGGGCGGTGAGGTTATGGTATTTGCGAGAAGAGAGAGGGAGGGAAAACAAGCGGCAAAGAAGGTGACGAATGGAGGCTGGCTGTTTAGTCCTGCGAGGACTTGGGAATGGTAATCTTGGTGGCCATTTGAAGACGTGATGGAAAAATGATACCGCGCCAAGATTAATGGGAGAGGGTGAGGAGGGGGAGGTGTACAGACCTTCAACCACGAAGTGAAAAACAAAGAAAAAGATAAATGGATGTGAGTGTATGTGTGTGTGTGTGAGAGAGAGAGAGAGAGAGAGAGAGAGAGAGAGAGAGAGAGAGAGAGAGAGAGAGAGAGAGAGAGAGAGAGAGAGAGAGCCCTTGTTGACAGTCGGTGTGGGTAGCCACCGAAGGGAGTGTGCCAGGAGTCGGCTAGCTCTCCTTTTTCAGTAGCAAAAAAAAGAAAAAAGAAATAAATATACACAAGCAAAAAAAAAAAAAGACACCAAAAGTTAGCTGATTATTCGTCCAGCATTTTCTGATCCTGGAGCTACTCTACTAACGTGGGAAACGGCGAATCAATATGAAAGAGAGAGAGGAAAGAATATATATATATATATATATATATATATATATATATATATATATATATATATATATATATATATGTATATATATTATATATACATACACTAGAGCAAAGAATCATACAAAGATATTGATGTTTATAGGAAAAATCATGCATTGAAAACCTCCATTTATTTATGTATCTGTGAGTTATTTTGTAATAAATAGGAAAATATGGAGGACAGGGAACGGTACATTATTCATATCTGAATTTAATATGAATTCAGCGTGTAAAAAGCCTTTTTTCATATTCAACTTCAGATATGATTTTAGCAGAAGTCAGAAAATGGGTAGTATTTCACAGATATCTATATATACATTATTTATATGTTAGCTGAGAAGGCATGGGCAGCCGAGGCCCTACTCAATGCCACTTCATTAACGCTATATCATATCATATATATATATATATATATATATATATATATATATATATATATATTTACATAATATCCATGGGGATAGGGGAGAAAGAGTACTTCCCACGTATTCCCTTCGTGTCGTAAAAGGCGACTAAAAGGGGAGGGAGCGGGGGACGGAAATCCTTCCCTCTATCTTATATTTTTCCAAAAGAAGGAACAGAGGATGGGGCCAAGTGAAGCTTTTCCCTCTCACGCGCTCGACCCTGGGCGGCCCTTGAATGCGTCACGGTCAGGAGCGCTGAATGATACACCACGGCAGTCCATTCACTCCTAACGTTTTCTATAACATTGAGAATACCCAATGCCAAAAAAAAAAAGAAAAAAAAAGTAGGAAAATACATACTCTACTCGTTTTAAATGTCGAACTAATTAAGCTCAGAACACGAGAGTTCATTCGCCAAAAAAAAAAAAAAAAAATTATCATGCCACGGTAAAAGCATAAACATAATATGCCTTGATATTTTCTTTTTTTCTTTTCAAAAACATTACCAGTTATTTCTAGCATCATTAGCGAGCTGTATAACCGTGAAGCTCAATATATATATATATATATATATATATATATATATATATATATATATATATATATATATATATATATATATATATAATACTTGGGTTGCAGCTGAAATATGGCTCTTGGAGTGTCATAATGAACAGCTCAGCTAAGTATTAACCTTTTGTTCATGTTCTGGAGCTCCAGTTCTCCAAATTATGGGAACCCCGGTACGTAAGAGCATGAGAGGTGGATAGAACGAACCCCCCAAAAAAGGGAAACGTGGAATAGACTATATGAATATTAACATGATAGAAAAGATGTTGAGGGTTCGATACTTCGGGAGTGGTCGGGCTTGGGTGTGCACTGTGGTCGCCGATCCTCTCCAGGACAGAGGAATGATGATACCACATCTCTGTGTCCAGTGTTCTGCTCATCAGCGTTACTTTCGTCCTCCTCCTCCTCTCGCAATCTTGCTCAGTGATGTTTATGACAGATCCTTCTAAGACACATCACCGTGGGAGGAAGCTACGGCAACATGAGCATATAACGTATGATAAAATCCCTCTCCGTCGTCCGTAGTATCCTCTTACGCACTAGGTAGGCTTGGGACTGCGGCGTGGTGAGCCAGTACTTCGGTATCCGTCAAGTTTCACTCCTTTGGACAAGCTGTTATTTAGGATCCCCTCAAATTTTTCGAGTCCAGTCGTCAGATCAGCAACCCAGTGTGGTAACACTTTTTCCACGAATCTTAGAGGGCAATACTGCTTCCTTCATTTAGCTTCTTCTACGATGAGAAAAAATTGCATCCTAGTATCTGATTATTATTTCTTTTCTTCTTTTTTTCACTTCCTCTCTTTTTTTCTCTCTCTGCATCTGAGCTCGATGTTCCGACTTCGACAGAAACGCCGTAAAGATTCAGCTGAAACAGAAGTTCCCTCCCTCACCCAAGATTTATAGCCGACCTGCTACCAACAATTTGTTCTTTTCTACCTCGTACTCTCTAGCCATATGTTCCGTGAACCGAACAAAAGGGGCGGAAGGAGGTTTCCAGTTGTGTATTCTATCAACTACATCGAACCTCCAGCTTACATGAGGAGAGGTTTTCGTCCAACATTTCGAGGTACTGAGGAAATAATCAACATTCAGGATTAAGATATCAACTTACGACATGCAAGTCTGATCCGATGGTTTCATTTATATGAATATTTTGAAACTTGCTTATTGAAATTCAAACCTATTTATCACCGTATCATATTCGTACATTTCACGTCAAGATTGCCGACATAACTATGTTTTTCTAGTTAATTGATTAATTTTGCTGTTCATAGATATTTGCCAGCAATATCCTTCCTTCTTGGGAAAGGACCCTGGGAGGATATATCGAAGGGAAGTATGGATCATGTCCATAAGAATGATCAAAAGTAAGCCACAAGGAACAGACAAATATCAGGTGGTGGTCGTGGTGAGGGAGGTGGGCGTCTGCTGTGAGGCTGTAGATATAGGCCAACACGACACACACACACACACACACACACACACCACTGTGGCTGGTCGTGGTAGAGGAAAGTCGTCTGCAGTGAGGCTGGAGGCGTGGAACAGCAGGACACACACATGCATTTCTCTACATCTGGCCTCCACGTATCCGGAGTCCAAAAGCCTTCCTTCAACAAAGACATCCAAGGGAATTTGTCAGGCGCAATTTGCATGAGAGAGAGAGAGAGAGAGAGAGAGAGAGAGAGAGAGAGAGAGAGAGAGAGAGAGAGAGAGAGAGAGAGAGAGAGAGAGACTGACTCTCCCACCTGCAGCGAATCAGTCCCCAAATCCTTCGATTGGACACCGTGCAGTGATCCGCTGGGCCGGAGTCTCAAGGAATGTTCCGAAACACTGAACCTCCGTTTGTCTTCAGTCTCGATGGCTCTTTGCCTCCGGTTCTTTGTCGACTCTTTGATAATCCAGTCACTCGAGGCCAAGAGGGGAAACTTCAATCTCGTTCAGGACGAAGCAGCACCGATTGTCTTCGACCAACACTCGAAGGCTTCAGTTCCGGCGATACACCACCGTTGCGCTCTCTCCTTTTCTTGCATATGAGAAACAAAGAAATCTATTTCATCTTCAAAGATTTTAATTTCCAGTGAATTACATCTCGCATGAGGAGAATTGAAGGTAATCACACAATTGCAGGAGAAAGTAATCCATCTTCTTTGATGTATAATAGAGGTGGCTGCTCTCTCTCTCTCTCTCTCTCTCTCTCTCTCTCTCTCTCTCTCTCTCTCTCTCTCTCTCTCTCTCTCAGCCAGATTGTTGCGATACGGAAAAGAGAAACGGCCCAGAGAAGCAAGAAAAATGAGCGGTGGATGCGACGCGCAAAAGGAACTCTGTGCACGATAGGGACTTATTCAATAATGATGTTAATTATGAGGATCACATAGTGCTTATCAGCAAACAAGAACCAATGATTAATATTTCGACTGCGATTTATTATAATCATTTCTCTAAAAATATATTGGCTTTTGATAGCAGTCATGGGGTTCTAATCACCATCATTGTCATCCTCTTTATCTCTCTCATTATCAGTATCATGATCATCCTCATTATCTCTCTCTCATTATCAGTACCATGATCATCTTCATCAATTTATTATCAATATCCTCCAATTCCCATAATTAACATCCTTATCATATTAATCACCAACATCACCGCACCCACCCTAATGATCATTATTAGTACCATCCCCATTAGCAGCATTATCTCCTACATTAACACGATCATTCCCATTACCGTAATTATCATTATCACTTACCACAGCCACTATTACCACCATCATCATCATCAAACCCAATATCGCTCATGGGATAAATTGCTTCGGGGAAAGGTATTCGCCAAGCATCACTCCCCCGATTAGCCTTGTACACAGCGACTCACTTGGAGGCACCTCTCTCCTCCTGCTCGCGATCGACCTAGGCTAAGTGTCATTAAGTGATTGGGGGATGGAGGGGGAAGGGAAGCGCCAAGGTGGCGGGCAATGATTGGCACCTGGTTCAGCAGCGCACAGACTACCTACACCACAATCAGGGAGCGATGGAGACTTCGCTCAAATGATGGGGTTGTCATTCTTAAGGTTTCTTAACATTTTCTTTTTCCTTATTTCCAGCTTGAGCGTAATCATCTCTTTCCTCACTGAATTCTTTTAGTCTGTGAAAAGGGGGTGTCTGTCTTACACAACAGCCTTTGGCTGTACTTTCTAACCGGAAAAAAATATTATCATTATCATTATTATTATCATTATCATTATTATTATTATTCTATCATTATCATCATTACTAATATCATCGTTATTACTAAAATTACTATTATTATCATTATTTTTATCACTATCATTGTCATCATTATTATTATCATCATTATTACTGTTATCATAGTTATCATCATTATCAATTGTCTGTACGTCACAACTCTTGCGAACTTGTCTTCGAATTCAATATATTCTAACACCCAGCTTCTCTATTTCAAGATTTACCAGCGCGGCTCTTCCTTCAAACTTTATCTCCTAGACCACATTATCACCATCTGTCCATCAACATGCATTAATCTCTCTGTTATTTCATACATCCTTCCATAGTTCTCTATCAAGGCACCAAGTCCTATCCACACCATCCTCTCCCTCGACCGTCCAACCAGTCTCTTAATCTCCTCTTCCTCCTCCTCATTATTCGCCTCCACTCATTATTCCCTCTACTACTTCCTTTGACTCGAACCTCACCCTTGGCCTCCAGTTCTCCTCCCTCATTACCACTAAGGGAGAAGGCATGCTATACACGGATCCTTCCGCGGGGTCCCAAAAAAGGGGAGCCAATGGAAATAGGACACTCGTTTCCTTTGGATTATGAAAACGATATTCTTATGTATAGAGTCACATCTCGTTACGCGGCAAGTGGTGTCCAATGCTCCACCAGGAAGGTTCTCAATACCGCAGAACCTCTTCCACATCTCCTGGTGGACTTTGAAAAAGATCGTGTGCGATCACATTGGAAAGAAGGAAAAAAAAAAGTTGCTGCCTTTATATATATATATATATATATATATATATATATATATATATATATATATATATATATATATATATATATATATATATATATGAATATATTTATATATATATATATATATCTTAAGACAGGGTGTGTGTGTGTGTATACACACGATGTCATTTATATAAATATGAAAACATTAAAATATTTTTGGTGCTTGCAGTAAATATATACAATACATTGTTACTGATATTTCTTCATATATATATATTTACATAATGGAGACGGAAACGACCTTAGCTACAAAAGGAAATTAATCTAGCGATGAAATTACCATCCTGTTATAATAATCAGTTAAGAAATTTCCTGCGTTAATCATATGAAAGAGAAATGTGAAACAGGAAACCCTTTATGACTCGGGTAAATTCAATTCCCAATCCTGCTTTCTGTGTTCTTTCTTTCCTTCTCATTTTTTGAGAAATATCCCCTCTTCTTATGTGCTTACCTACGTAATCTTTTCAATTCTAGTTACCCTTCTATTTATTCGTTTCAGTATCTCTCCATCTTCATCCTCATTTCATGGTGCACTTCCCTTATTGTCTATTTCCATTCTCCTACTTTCTCACTTCTTTGACTTACATTTTTTCTCTCTCATTTCTCACATACATCTGCCTGCGGCTGAGGCACAAGGAAAGCAAAGAGAGACACGGAAAAAAGGGATCTAATCCTGGTGTTTCCTGTCTTATTGAAAATCACAGTCTTTACGCCATTTAAGATAACGGAAGGTTACATTTTTTTTCTCTCTCATTTCTCACATACATCTGCCTGCGGCTGAGGCACAAGGAAAGCAAAGAGAGACACGGAAAAAGGGAATCTAATCTGGTGTTTCCTGTCTTATTGAAAATCACAGTCTTTACGCCATTTAAGATAACGTGAGGTGAGCTAGTCTAAGAGTGAGGCTGTGGACACATCTGTGGGGACGAAGCTACATGTGTAAACGCCCCGCCACATCAAAGGAAGGAGAATATTTCCAATGTATACGAGTGAAATGATAGAAAAGTTGCAGGGGTCCATTGCTTTCCCTGCCCCGTTTTCAGTGAGCGTTTATTCTCTCTCTCTCCCTTTCATACAAGATGTTTGATCTTCACCCAGAAATGTGACTGACCACGGTTATGATCTCTAGAAATGTGGAGTAGATATAGTTCACTTTGATAGATATCTTTAAATGATGGTATATCCCTGCAAAGTCATTTCTTTACATACTTTTTTTGTTCGTTTTGTTACAGATGGTGGTACTATTATTTCATATGTATTTGTGGGTGTTTCCCCACAAAGGGAGGGAGGGAGGGTAAAAAAAGAATGGGTATTTGTGGCGTTGTTTTTCTTTCGTCCAATTTCCTCTGCCATTTTTTTTTTTTGAGGATTACAATCGTATGCTGTATCCCCAAACCGGGCAGTTCTACGTGAAATTTTCGAAGGTATAACTTTCTCACTTCTGTCCACGTAAACTTTGTCTCCGAACGCATCTACTCAGGTGTTAGGAGCCATTTTTTGTTTTAAGTTTTACGCTTACGTGTGATTGAAACTAACGACCCATGATCACCTGGTCCAGTCATATGAACCATTTCTTGAGCAATTAGCGTAAATTTAACATCCAGTATTCTTCTTTTAACCTCAACACACATACGATGGCTGGAGTAAGTCAGAGAAACACTTCTGGATGTAAGCTAAGGCAAGTCAGCAACACCACAAGTTCTAGGTATGGTTAAGTCAGGGACACTTGTGGTTTTAACTTGGAACGAGTTAGGAACACCTCAGGTTCTAACTTGGGGTATATCAGAGGTGTCTCTGATTCTAACTTGAGGTAAATCAGGAATACCTATGATTCTAACTTAGGGTAAGTCAGGAAGACTTCTAGTTCGAGCTTAGGGTAAGTCAGGAAGACTTCTAGTTCGAGCTTAGGGTAAGTCAGGAAGACCTCTAGTTCGAGCTTAGGGTAAGTCAGGAAGACTTCTAGTTCGAGCTTAGGGTAAGTCAGGAAGACTTCTAGTTCGAGCTTAGGGTAAGTCAGGAAGACTTCTAGTTCGAGCTTAGGGTAAGTCAGGAAGACTTCTAGTTCGAGCTTAGGGTAAGTCAGGAAGACTTCTAGTTCGAGCTTAGGGTAAGTCAGGAAGACTTCTAGTTCGAGCTTAGAGTAAGTCTGGAACATCACTTTTCGCTTGGGTCAGTCTAAGACACCTCTGGTTCTAGACTGGGGTAAACCAAGAGGTAAATTGGGGTAAATCAAGATGTAAATTGGGGGAAGTTCAAGAGGTGGCTGTCGGTGATGGGGAAGGCAGTTCTGGGTGGGGCTCGAGGAAGTAAAGGTCGTGCAATGGATGAGGATCGTGGAGGAGGGGAGAGGGGAGAGTCGTGTCTTAAATGGGGGTCATATAATGGAGGAAGTGTTCCTGTGCACTATATCCGGCCACTAAAACGTCCCCCCCCTAAAAAAAAAAAAATGATAGGAGCTTCGAAGTCCAGAATGATCGAAGATTCGAAGCTGGTGAGGTAAATGATTTTCATATCTTTAGATAATAGTCAATACATATCTTGATCCCTGCATCAGTGTAGACACTTAACGGTAATGGGTCATAATCATGAAAATAAAAAAAATCTTTGAATAATTGAAAATAATTGAAAAAATAACAGATAACCATCCATTCTGGACGATAATCTTTTTTATTTTTTTGCTTTATCTTTTGTATATCGGGATTTATCTGCAGGCACCGTGACTATTGCGAAACGGGCACAAAAAAACAGCTCATTACTTTTTTAATATCAATACGTTTCCTGGCGGTGTAATTAATCTAATGGCCATAACGAGAGGGGAAATGATTTATCTAAATTGGTTAGGGACTAAGTCTCCAAACTACGTGTTGACTTATATCTAATCCTAATAAATGAAATCATGAAGGCAAAAGATAGCAGAGCCATTCCGTGGCAGTGTGTGTGTGTGTGTGTGTGTGTGTGTGTGTGTGTGTGTGTGTGTGTGTGTGCCTGACGACTCCGGCGCTCAGCGGGCCCGCCACGCCCCACAAGAACAGTGAAAGGCCATTACCACCGGGCGTCGCCTGAGGGGAAGGAAAATCTTGGTTGGTGAACAACACCATATTTCTCTCTTATCTCCCCCTGCGGGAGCGATACGGGGAAAGGACGCCCTTCGGCGTGAGGAAGCCCTTCGGGAAGAGGACGCCCTTTGGGGTGAGGAAGCCCTTCGGGGATAGGACGCCCTTCGGGGTGAGGAAGCCCTTTGGGGAGAGGACGCCCTTTGGGGAAAGGACGTCCTTCGGGGAGAGGACGCCCTTCGTGGGAGGAAGGACAAGATTTAAATCGCCAGTGAGAAGCGACCGTGGGTAAACACGGATGGTGTGTGTGTGGATCTTCTCTCTACCATCTGATCGTGGAAAAATGTGAGTGTCGGGACCTTCGAACCATCAGGAGATCAAGCAACACGTAAGGCTAACCTGTTGAACGTAAGTAAGGTAGACAAAAAAGAAACAAAGCCTTCAGGAGTGAAGCCATAATTTCTGAAGAGCTAACAGAACAAATACTCAAACCAGGAGAAGTGATGTAGACGGTGAACTGGTGATGACAGTGATGAAAGGATGGAAAGTATCTACCTTGAATACGAAAGAGAAAACGTAGATGAGACGACAGCGTAAAGCTCCGAAGTATCGGGAAAAAAACCCCAAAGCCAGGCATGGGCCACGCACACTGGGGCTTATCATGACCTGGATAACTTGTAGTTCGTCCTTGGGAAAGAATAACCACCTGAGACAGCCCCCTTAAACCCGTCCTGGAATAAGAATATCTCGAACGTCAGACATAATAACCCGCTGGATACTGTGAAATGGCGACAGTCACGCCGCCCTCAGCGCTGAACTGCGGAAGTCCCAGTTTCCAATACGACTCGATTCCTGACGAGCCTTAAGTCATCCTCGAGCGGCTGGTTGGGTCGACGGTGAGATCCCTCCTCGGGCAGGATATGTTGCCAACGGTTGATAATGGATGATGTTTGCTGATAGTCAGCGCCCAGCTGATAGCGCGCAGCTAATGGTGAAACTCCAGGGAAGATAGATGGTCACTACTAATGGTGAGGTGGGCGTGAGATATGAGTTTAGTTTCGAGTGAGACATTGGTAGAATATGATGGGTATTAATGATAAGACGCCTGTGATATATGACGTTCATTGAGACCTATAGAAGTCAGAGAGGCATCTCTGGGTCGTAATTAAGGCAGAGCGAATGGACGTGAAGTTCATATCAGCGGGTTGTTGTGAGGGACTCCGACAACATAATCACTACTTAATCCTACATGCAGTAGCACTATAAAACCACTTCCTCTCGTTCAATGTAGCGTTCACTCTTCACTTATACTGCAATCATGTTATGGATCATGGTTTACACGGTGAGGGATCCTTTCTCAATTAATCTAATAGCTATAAGGAGTGAGGAAACAATTATTCTAATTGGTAAGGGACTCTCTCGTAATTACGCGTTGACTTCCATCCATACTCAATGAGATTATCGTCCGCGACAGAATCTTTTTACATACGAGACAAACGAAGCAAAATGGTCTAAATCATCAGAGTTTTTCGAGTGACTCAAAGTTTGGGTGAAAATTACGAGATCTGTTCCGGATAATCATAAGGGATCGGGAGGACCTCAGGCGGAGATAAGGTTGAGCATCGTGGAACCTACAGACAGAAGGAAGATCGAATACTGTGGAATATACAGGGCGAAGAGCGAGTCGAATACAGCGACTTATACAGGCGTAGGGGATGTCGCATGTTATTGATCACGAAGGCGCATGAAGAGGTCGAATATAGTGGTTCTGACGAGTGGAGGGAAGGTCGAATGTAGGTACAGTCCTCATGGGGAAGGAACGTCGAATGCAGTGTATCGCAGAGGCGGAGGGAAGATCGAATAAAAGTCCACAAGGGTAAGCAAGGTCGAACATGGCGAAACCTAGCTGTAGTGGGAATGGTGAGCGGAGGCGACTCCAACACCACAGCTCTCGACCTCAATAATATTTCACCTAAGTCCTCACCTCCATTAAGCTGTTCCACCAGTATGGACGGTGTGGAATGAAAATATATATTCATTTCACGCATTTGATTCCCTTTCTGGAAGGTGGGAATTCCCTGCCTCGTAGAATAGATTTTACCGACGATATTTTCCTTTCATATTTCTGGGCAGCTGCTGGCTTGTGGCAACTGTTGCTCTTGGAGTGTATATACAAGTGTATATTTACACGTCGGAGACTGTTGTTGTTGGAGACTGGATGCACCTTCATATTCACGCGTTTTCTGTTTTATGGGGAAGCTTCCACATTCATGCCGATTTCTGCTTTCCCTTACAGTTATCTGTTACAGTTATCTGTTGCCACATTGATGCTGGACGCTGGCTCAGACGCGGAATGCTGTGCCAGCCTCCGCTGCTGAAGAATAGCAATAAGAAGGACGAGAAAAAGGAGAATTAGGGAGAGAAGGAGGGGAGGAAGAAGAAGAGGAAGAAGAAGTAGAGGAAGAGGAATTAGGAAGAGGGAGAACATTATACCGTTTCTGAAACGCTTAC
The DNA here is from genome assembly GCF_036320965.1 of Panulirus ornatus. NCBI lineage: Eukaryota > Metazoa > Arthropoda > Malacostraca > Decapoda > Palinuridae > Panulirus > Panulirus ornatus. The sequence continues at coordinate 7,927,773 of NC_092258.1, forward strand.
ATTTTGGCAAAACACATAATGATGTTATTGAAACTTTCACAGGCCGTTACCTTCTAAAGCTACTAACCTTCTACTTGGAACTACATTAACCACGATATATAATGAGCGGTTTTTTTTCCGAGAACAACAAAAATGGGGGAAAGAAAAGAACGCTAGAGCCGCTTAGGATCCTCGGAAGTTGGTAAGAGGATATGTGAGAAACTACAGATGGTGCGAGTTTTTTTTCCCTCTCTCTCTCTCTCTGCCAGTAATGCCCACCAAACCCGGTAGTTGCTCTCGTCCCTCAGCGATACATCAGTATACCGTGACATTCTTTTTCCTGGTGTCCTGGCCTCCTTCTCTGGAGATACCCAGTCCATCCACAGGGATCCGAAGCCACTCAGTACCAGCCTCTTTCCAGGAGGATTTTTGGTATCAACCTCTTATCTCAAGCAGAAAAAAAAATGCCGTAATGAATACGCTATAAAGATACTATATAGTGTAGATGAGGTGAGTAGTGTAAATAAGTTTGTAGTGAAGGTGAGGGTGGACTGACTGGTTCATATTGGATGTAGCGAAGTGGTTGTAATTCACTGAACCCATGTGGATGTAGTGAAGATAACGTCGCTGTGAGGATGAGTGCTATGAAGGTGAGGATGCAATGAGGATGATTAAGACGAAGGCATAGTGATGATGATGGTCCTGTGAAGCTATGGCCATAGTGAAGATGACACATGTATATGAACAGGAAAGGTGGAAACGCATTAACAGAATGATAAAGAAGTCGTACGCGCAATGCTCAGCGAACGGCAGTCATGCGACGTTTACAGGCCAAAAAAGCCTTCCGTCCGACGGCTGTCGCACATTTACCTATCGCAACGCAAGCAAAGATCAGAGCCACGAGGATCCAAAGCCTGACCCAACCCGAAGTCCCCGACTGGGGGAGTTTTATACTATACTCCGTCACGAAAGCCTGCCAGTCAGGCCTATGGACGTGGTAAACGACACAGGTGAATTTGTTGCCCACGTCTTGAGGTGCTAGGTGAAGCCACTCACGTGTCTCACTGGGAGAACCAACCTGTGCCAGCGCTTCCCAGTGTAGGGAAGTAGGACGGCCGTGCGAGGGACGGTACTCAGCAAAGTGTTCCCCGACAGTACTAGGCTCACCACCTGGTACAGGTCACGGGCGTACCTGGCTAGTCCCTGGCTCAGACGCTGGTACTGCCAGCAGGCCACTTGCGACGCGTCACTCAGGTTGAGGGAGACGGTGCGTCTCAGCACGTCGTACTCACTGCTGGGCGAAATGGGTAGCCTGATGATGGAGGCGAGTGTCTCGCCGCTAGCGTTCACGTATGTAGCCTGGCACTGCGCCACAGTGCTGGACACCACCGCCGGGAAGAACACCGTGGTCTCCGGTGCGTACGAGGGCCAGGAACCCCGAAATTTGTTCACCGCAGGATCGACCCACCGCACCTCCTGTCGGGCCCCGAAGGGGAAGGTGATGTCGACGGAGAGGGTCTTGGTGAGGACGACCACCCGGAATACGCCGTCGGAGCTCAGCGTTTTGTTCACCTTGTCGCGGAAGTCGCAGGTGAGGGCGAAGGGTAGGCCGTAGGGTACCGTCACCTCCTGCTGCAGTGCCCTCCAGCCGGAGGTGGTGAAGTAGTGGGTGTCCCGTCCTCCGTCAGCCACATATATGGGGTACTCCAACCCAGCCACTGCTCCCGTCACGGACAGGAGCAACATGATAAAATACAGGCAGACGCGACAACACATTCTGGGAACTTTGCTTAATTGATGGGGGGTAATTGGCTCGTTGATTAACCCCCAAAAATTATCAGCAACTGCCGTAGCCAGGATTCGACCCTATGCGCTCGACCCGAGTGGCCCCATGAATGCGTCAAGGTCAGCAACGTTATAGGAGATGATCACGTGTGCTTTTCCTTCCCAGAGAGAGAGAGAGAGAGAGAGAGACGGGGTGGGGAGTAATTTAAATTTGGAAAGCTGGGGAGGTGGATTTCTCTGCCAGCAAGAGCTACTCTCTCCCCCATCCCTACAGTTAAGGCTTTAGGGTAGATCATGTGTAAAAGCGATTAAAATCAAGGTTGATTGTGTGTAAAAGTGATTAAAATCAGGATAATGTGTAAATGCGATTAGAATCAGGGTAGATTATGTGTAGAAGTGAAAGTGTGTGTGTGTGTGTGTGTGTAAACACGTCCTCACATCCCACTGGAATTTGATGAAAAGAGAAGTGACAACCCGTTGTAAAAGTTCAGAATAACAGACGTAATGACCCATGAACTGAAAGCGTTGACCATTTTACGTTTCATGGAGGCAGACACAAACACTCATTTCACAGTTGTTGCTATAAATGATTACAAAAAAAAAAACCTACTTTAAACGTCATTTTTTTTTTCTTTTCCTTTCATTCTTTCAAACTGAATTACTTCAAGCGTAGTGAGATTTGGGAAATGATGGTCATTTGAGAACGATCGCCAGCATTTGAGATATATTCATTCTAAAAGAATTTAGGGACGGTGGAGACAGATTACTATCCCCTCCTTGTATTTCTATTTCTGAAATTCGGAATGTAAGACGGCTCCAAACAAGAGTGGTCCTCCTCCTCGAAGGTTTAGGGTGTGTGAATGTACGTTCTATGTAACCAGGACAAAAAGATGAGAGTATTTTTTGGGAGGAGAGAACTTGGATTGATTTTTGGGGGGCTCCCGGCAAAGCTAAGCCCAAGGGGAAGGGGGAAGAATGCTTTGGAAAAGTCTCTGCGTGGTAGTGTCTGGGAAGTAGTGTGAGGGCGAGAGGATGGCACATCTGCTGAAGGAGGGTCGGTGGGAATGTGTTTAAAGAATGTAAGGAAGTGAGTTCCAAACTGATGTGGGTGAGAATGAGGGTGGTTTACGAGAGGTGGGCGAGTGTCAGTGCTTTACAAGTCGTAGTGAGCAAGAAGGAAGAATGCTGTTGGAGGACCTGCGTGAATGTGTCAAGTGAATTTGACGAGGGGATCAAGTACGAGTACTAGGAAACAAGACTGCAAGAGTAGTTGATGAGGCAGTTGAGGGTCTAATTAGCAAACAAGGGGTACCCAGTGTGCATGAAGATGGTAAAAAGCTGTGTGTGCTGAAAAAGCACTAGTGATTGAGAGAAAACCCCTGCTGTATAAAAAAAAAAAAAGGTGCATATGGAAGTTTATGTGGGTGAGTGGAGTCACTGGTGAGCGGGATAAGCTTGCTGAGGAGGGACTGTTGTTGCATGCTGAGAAGAGTAGATGGCATGTCTTATCGTTTCCTGGTGGAGGAGAGTGAGAGGTCGTGTTGCCAGATTTGGACGATGCCTAAATCTGCCTTCCAGTAATAATGACGTGTTACAACTTCTTTGACGATTCACTGGGGGACTGTCACGCGTTTTAGTGTTTTAGGTTGCTAGTGACATCTGTAGATAAGATATGGAATCCTATTTCAGCTGGGAGTTTTCAATGAACCACGAAATATCAAAGCTATGGAAGTGTCGGTTTGGAAATAGCAAAAATTGGGAAGAGGAAGGAAGGAGGGGAAAAATAGAGATTAATTATGGTAAAAGGGAAGAAAATGAGAAGTTGGATCGTAGAGGAACGGAAATGGTTTATCATTAGGAGGGTAGGAAAGGGGAGGGAGCAGAGAGATGGAAATGAGGAGGGAAATGAGGGGGAAGGAACTATTGGGAGAACTCCACACGGATTCTGGGGAAAGACACGGGAATCCTGCAGTGGAAGGACCACTGGAGAGACTCTAAGGGATACTGCTGGGTAGTGACGACTGCAGGAGGCGACAGGAATCGTACAGAGGAGGACGAGGTGTTCCAGGCAAGTGGGAGGCTGAGGATCCGCTGTGGGGTGGACGTGTCTCTCCCACGAGGAAGGCCAGGACACCCACAACAGGGAAGGGGCGTGCACGTCACCCTGACGTGGAGTGTAGCTGAGGGAAGCAATACTGCCACATGGTACACGAGAGAGAGAGAGAGAGAGAGAGAGAGAGAGAGAGAGAGAGAGAGAGAGAGAGAGAGAGAGAGAGAGAGAGAGAGGGGGGGGGGGGGGTCTGCAGCAGCAGGCAGAACAGACCCCTCCCCTCACAACACCTTCTGTCGCTTCATTCATTTCTTCTATCAACTTCTGAGGATCCCAGGCGGTCCGTCCGTTTTCTTCTTTTTATATATATTTTCTCTCTCTTTCCTCCAGCAGTTTAATAATAGAATAAATCGTGGTTTCTTATGTCTCTTCGCAATAAGAGGAAAATTAGAAGTTTTTATTGCCAACGGCCTGTAAAAGTTTTAATAACATCATTAAGAGTTTCGCCACAGTTTAAGTGTGCCGGGATAAGTAAAAGTCCAACTCTCTTCCTTTTTCTTCTTCTACACTCCGAGTTTGAGGCAGTGGGCTTGTGGAGGCCCAGGATCTAGCTGTTGACGTCCACCTCTCACGCAGCCAACGTCCAAGCTCGATGCTGGCAACGGATAACAGTGAACGGGTAACGGGAACGCTGAAGGGTCAGGCACAACAGGAAACCTATGAATGTAAACGTGTACATGTGTGTATATATCCTTCAACGGTAACAGTTACCAAAGACAGTTGTCCCAGAGATATGAAAAGGGCTGGTATCTTCCCTCCAGAAAGGGATGGCAAGTGGATAAAATGGGTATCTCATCTGGCCTCTCATTCTGCGCCTTTCATACTAGTGGGGACGGTGGCCATTGGAGTATGGGATCTATGGGAGAAATATTAGGAGAGAGAGGCTGTGGTTGTGGTAGTAGAGAGGAGGTGGTGGAGGAGGAGGAGGTGGAGAAGGAAAGAGGCGGTGTGGTCGATGGGTTATACGGTCACCAGGTCGCTATCCTCTGTCACCAGGTCAGTATTCACTAAGCTTGTGTTCTCCTCGACATTCAACGTTTCCCTCCACTCGTGAGTCTTACTTGATTTGATCTCCCATCCGACTGTGAACTCCACTGCACTCGACCTTACTACCACCTGTGTATTCACCAATATTCAACCGGGGTCTATGATATTCAACCTTCCATTGCATGACGTCTTCCTTGCCCATGAAAACTATCCTAAATAAACTTCGGCAATTTTTCTTAGCCATCGAATCATCAAAAACATCATGCAGTTTCTATTCTCATTCTAAATGATTCTGTAACAATATACAAAATTTCGTCTCAGGTCAGAAATAAGTCACTGTGTATTGTGAAATTTGAAATAGTATTTTCCCTTTTTTCTTCCAGTAAGTGAATTTACTAATTAATAATCTATTTATATGCAAACTATTATCTTAACATGACTTTCATGTAAACGAAAACGGATCAGTGTATTTAAAGAAACGAAGTGGTATTTGCTTCTTATATGCCACTTATAAAGTATCTGTAGGAGTATATACTTATATGCTACTTATAAAGTAACAGTAGGAGTATCTACTTATATGCTACTTATAAAGTATCTATAGAGTGAGTTTCTTGTATCATCTCACTACGAGACACTTCAAGTTTATTTCTTCTTCCGTTTACAGTGATGCCCTATGGATGTTCCTCAGCAGAAGGTCATACAACGGGAGCATCTCATCAGTAACACCAGCCACACCATGCCACCATCTTACTCAGAATTAAACCCATACCTCACACAAACCCCTCTCACCATCACTGGCTATAATCATCCACGCTCAGGAGACTCACCATTAGCAGCGCCCTCATTTGGAGCCGACTATCAGCAAACACGCTATCCATTATCAGCCGCTGGCAATGACCGACCTAACACCGGTTCTCAGCGCCAGCCAGCCAGCCATTGTGAGATAATCTACGGTCGTCAGGAATTACGCCAGCAGTAATGGAAGATGAAACTCCTGCAGTGTAATACAGAGGGCGTGGGCGTCGCCTGCATGTATACTTCAGTAACCAGAATTCATGTTCAGCGCTCGACTATGGAACATATCGATACAGAACTGATGTCGCACTTTTCCCCAGTGGTTGGACTCTCTCTCTCTCTCTCTCTCTCCCTCACCAGGGGGGAACTACTCACAAGCCATCCGAGGCCTCGATAACCCCAGTGTGAGTGGACAAGACTGCCTTGGGTATCATCTGGTTCAAAGGCTTTAATCTGTTATCTGGATTTCGCTTCCTATTCGTACTTCACGAAAGCGATGGACTGCTTTTGCACGCACTCCACACACACGCGCACACACCCAGACACACACACACACACATTACCATCTCTACTGCCTGGGTGTGCAGGCACGTGTCTTGCTGCCACTTGTCTGCATAACGCGTCCTGGCTTAGTGTTTACTCTCATAATACCCCAGGAATTATGACCTCGCTCCTGAGAGCCTTTCTGTCTTCCATAAACCCAACAGATTAGACTTAACGTGTTGCTTGTTCTCCGCTGGTGGAAGGCATTACCCACGACTGTTCTCCAACGCTTCCATGGTGCTAAGAGTGGTTTAACATTGTCAACAGACCGTAAGATTTTCCTCTTTGTTTTGAGTATGTGGTACGTGGCAATTACGTAACATAACTGCCGCAGTTATCCAAGAGTGAAGAATCCAATGATTGTATGGTTTACTGGTTTCTTTAAGTGATACTGAGAAAATACTGGAGACGTAATTCTTCTAACCCCTTTATATATATATATATATATATATATATATATTATCCCTGGGGATAGGGGAGAAAGAATACTTCCCACGTATTCCCTGCGTGTCGTAGAAGGCGACTAAAAGGGAAGGGAGCGGGGGGCTGGAAATCCTCCCCTCTCATTTTTTTTTTTTTTTTTTTTTTTTTTTTTTTTCCCAAAAGAAGGAACAGAGAAGAGGTCCAGGTGAGGATATTCCCTCAAAGGCCCAGTCCTCTGTTCTTAACGCTACCTCGCTATCGCGGGAAATAGCGAATAGTATGAAAAAAAAAAAAAAAAAAAAAAAATATATATATATATATATATATATATATATATATATATATATATATATATATATATATATATATATATATATAATGTGTGTGTGTCTGTGTCTGTGCGTGTGTGTCTGCGTGTGTACAGTGCGTATGTGTGTGTGTGTGTGTGTGTGTGTGTATGTGTGTGTGTGTATGTGTGTGGGTGTATGTGTGTGGGTGTATGTGTGTGGGTGTATGTGTGTGGGTGTATGTGTGTGGGTGTATGTGTGTGTGTGTGTGTGTGTGTGTGTTTACGTATGAGGTTATCCAGTTTCATAACGACCGTCATCAGGGAAATGCTTGTGGTTACAACTTCTTCATCGCGAGACAACCCAACCCAGGTACAGCCACCACCCACGTACGTGGTAATGACTGCCTGCTTCTCACTGGGAACACTTTCTTTGATAAGTGTCCCGGGAGCGTCAGTGTCGCTTCTGGTGGCCTCGTCTGCATAGCAAGCGTCGGGGAAGTCGTAGTGTTATTGCCCCCCCTTTTTTTTCCCCTGCTACTTCTGCAACGACACGAGGGAAACGGAGTCGCGAAATATACAATTTGTGGTACAAGTCTGAAAAGAATGTGTGTGTGTGTGTGTGTGTGTGTGTGTGTGTGTGTGTGTGTGTGTGTGTGCTTTCAAACGTGTTTTTGTCATTTCCTACGTCAGCGAGGTATCGCCAAGAATAGTCTAAGATGAGGCCCCAATCTTTCCCATCCACTCTCAAGATGTCATGTGTAATGACCAGAAATCACAGCACCCTCTTCACGACCAGGCCCCACACATCTTTCCGTGGTGTTCATATGCCCCCCGGTTCAGTCCAGTGACAGCACGTCGCTCCCTGTATACCATATCACGCCAATTCAATTCATCCTCCTCAGCTCTCTTAACCATATTCTTCTTATCACCAAACCTCTATATTACCCTTCTCACACCACATATTGTCCTTAAACACTTACATAATTTCTAGCACATTCACCATCTTCCGCACACTATCATCTACAGCCGATGCCTCGCATCCACACATCACCGCCGAGACTACTATACCTTCAAACATGCCCAACTTCGCCCTCGTAAAAAGCGAACTCTTTTCCAATCCATTCTTGACTGCGTCCAAGATCTTCGCCCCCTGATCCACCCCATGACTCACTTGCCGCTACCATGGTACCATTCGCTGCCATGATATATTTACCTTACCATTATTATTCATCATGCAGTCTCTTCCCCTGGCTATCCTTACTCGTGTCTCATGCTCTCCATCTTGCTGTGACTCACCCCTGCTGCTCTGTCACTCTAAAGAGATCCTTCCAGACTTAGATAAAGCCTGAGATAGGTTCACGCCCCTGGTCACTGCCTCAGGACACGAGGCAGGTCTGGTGGATATGGCCAAAGTTTCCACCACTCTTGATAACTTCCTCGAGATATCGTCGTCTGAGAGTGTCCGTCGAGAGGGAGGGAGGTGGAAGAAGGAGGGGAGGGAGGTTATCGTGAGAGAGTGTGTGACATTGCCTAAGGTTACGGAAGAGAAGCAGCGAAGGGGAACTGTGTTGATCCCATCCCCTGTGGCTGGCTACCTGAGCACAGCTGCTACACATATGTAATTCCTCTCTCTCTCTCTCTCTCTCTCTCTCTCTCTCTCTCTCTCTCTCTCTCTCTCTCTCTCTCTCTCTCCCATAATGCGTGTACCCTGGGAATCCTGTGGCTGAGTCTACTGCATAATCGGATCCGTCCGAGTTGGATGTGAACCAGTCGCCCGACCGGGTTTCGAACTCAGTCTCGCGAGGTCCATAAGAAGCAACGCTGTACAGCAACATGATTTCCATCTTGCAGGAGGGATCAGTAGTGCAGATTCAATCCTGTGTATCTATCTATCTATCTATCTATCTATGCATCTATTCTATCTATCTATAAATTCTATCTATCTATAAATTCTATCTATCTATCTATCTATCTATCTATCTCCCTATCTATTCTATCTATCTATATATCCTACCTATCTATCTATCTGTATATCTATCTATTCTATCGATCTATATATTCTATCTATCTATCTATCTATCTATCTATCTATCTATTTACATATCTATACACACAAACAAGACAGTATGACTGCCAGGACAGACAATGCTATCTATCATCTTTCCCACAAAAGATACAGAGGGGGAAAATGAGGAGAGAAGGGGGAAAAATTACGACGGGGCCTTTCTATCGTAAAGATGCAAACGCATCCTTCACGTAATTTCCGGTGACGGAAGCTTCGCGACAGCCGCCCACGAGCAGCGAGAGAGAGAGAGAGAGAGAGAGAGAGAGAGAGAGAGAGAGAGAGAGAGAGAGAGAGAGAGAGAGAGAGAGAGTGGAAAATTGCATCCTTCGCATCGCACGGGAGACGGAGGGATACCGGATGAACGTGTGTCTCACCTTTATGAAAGGAATCTGCAGTGTCTTGTGCTTCCTTACGTTGTGTGAAATTCTGTGGACACTTGGGGGTTGCGTCGTTAATATCTGTGTGTATTATCTCTTCGCTTGGGATATATTTCTCTTAACTCTCTCTCTCTCTCTCTCTCTCTCTCTCTCTCTCTCTCTCTCTCTCTCTCTCTCTCCCTCTCTCTCTCTCTCTCCGAAACACACAGCAGACATCATTCACGTAAGAATCCGTGCCCATCATTCCAGTTGTTTTTCCGAAAAAAAAACCACTCTCCGATATGACAAGTAACGTTGCAGATGCAGATATACCGCGCGACGACCAGAATGCTCATGGCTTAGACCTTCGACGAACAGGTCATCCTTGGAGAAGAGAAACGATGAAGGACTCGCGAGTGTACGAAGGTGTCGTTAGTGCACTAAGGAGTCGTCATTATAACCTTGATCAAGAGAACGGTAAAAAAAATGATCTACACACTTTTCCCTCGAGTGCTTCCAGACGCTCGTTAACATGCTGTTATTCTGAGCAAAAACGTGCTGTATTCTGCGGAAAAACGAGCTGTATTCTGAGCAAAAACGTGCTGTATTCTGAGCAAAAACGTGCTTTATTCTGAGTAAAAACGTGCTGTATTCTGAGTAAAAACGTGCTGTATTCTGAGCAAAAACGTGCTTTATTCTGAGTAAAAACGTGCTGTATTCTGAGTAAAAACGTGCTGTATTCTGAGCAAAAACGTGCTGTATTCTGAGCAAAAACGTGCTGTATTCTGAGCAAAAACGTGCTGCATTCTGAGCAAAAATGTGATGAACCGTAATTTCCAGTGAGAACTTATCTTGTTTCAGTGCGACGGGGGAAGAAGATGGGGACATATTAAGAGTCAGCAACATCACAACTTGTCAGGTTTATCTCCCTAAGGAGGCCAGCTGGCGCGGTGTGTGTGTGTGCGTGTGTGTGTGTGTGTGTGTGTGTGTGTGCGGGTCAGCCAGTGAGGTGGTCTGACCTGTATGAGGACATGTTGTTGGAGTGTTGCTCGCTAGGCTGGAGGCAAGATGAGGATGTCCTGAGGTCCAGGAGGCAGAAGGAGGAGGAGGAAGAGGAGTTCCTAGGGACAGGGACGCAGAAGGCGAGGTGTCCGAGACACCTGAATCCAACAACCATTACCGCCACAACGCCACCGGTACCATGGGACACCCCACACCTGTGCCACTCCAACCACAACGCCACCAGTAGCATGGGACGACGAGAACACCAGCAGGAAACCAGACCGTGTTATGCCAGGAGACACACAAACTTCGATGGTCAATGGGTTTCGGGAAGTTCCCCGTCGTAGAAAAACAGGAGGTTTGGGACGATTAAGCTTTGAAGTCGGATGGAAGACAAAACTGGATCACGCGTCACAACGCAAGCTTCAAAGACAATCGCGTCACCAATTGACGTCACGGACGAGAGAGCGCGCACAGGGGTTTGCCACCAGTCCCAGGATGGTGTATAGGGCTAGGCCCTATACAATAAAGGGTAGGCTCTCGAATGTCGTCTGAAACAGTAGACGTGCTCCATACGATAAGATTCACTCACTCAAAGCTACAGACCCACAGTTTAAGTCGCTTTAATGACCTCTCGTTATCTGGTCTTAAAGATGGGGACCTCCTGGAACGCTAGATTCTTTCTCGGCTCAGGGAATGTTGGCTAAGTAGAAGTAAATAGGTTGTGTTTGACAGTCTGATGTGACGTCAGTTGCTTATAAGTGGCTCAGCATAATTCACAAACCCTAAATGATTCTTAATGTTGACGGGAAATACCTGCTGTGGTCCAAAAAAAAAAAGAGTATTCGTCAACATTTTTTTGAACGTCCAATACGCTACACTGCAAGAAAGAGACACACAAGCAACGGAAAAGTAGTGGAGTTCAGTCCAAGGGGGGTTTCCCCACTAGACACACTCCCCTACGAGGAGCGTAGTGGTGTCCACTGCGTAACCTCCCTGTTACACACGCCCCTGGGGAGTGTAGTGGCGTTCGCCGATCTCCCCAGGCACTAGAAATGTTCCATTTCTCCCCACTACCAACAGGGAGGACAACAGCCGTATTTATCACACCCCTTCGAACTCCCCATGATAATACATAACGTATAGAAGACTCTCATCCACTTCAGCCAACATCCTCTTCGGATGATTTACCTACGGTCGTAATCTGTCGCACGGATGACGAGCCAGCGAGGAGACTCCTGTAACATTATTTCTTTTTTCATACTGCCAGTGAGACCGTTTCACTTGTTTTGTTCCAACTGTGTCGGAGTTTACGAGTGTGAGGGTTGGCAGCCGAGCTGTGATCAGAGCACGGCGCCCAGCCGGCCTTTATATCTGCAGCAGGAGGGATGGTTGGCGGGCCCCTGAGGGGGTTTCAGAGGTAAGTGGACGGCGCCCCCCCCCCAGCGTGCCTTAGGTCTGCTCCAGGAGGGGTTGGCAGGCGGGCAAAAGCGAGGCTTCCGAGAGTCAATGGAAGCCTTAGCTTGTCTTGTATCTGCAGCAGGAGAGCTGGTCACGTGGGCCGTCTGGGATTACAGGGGTCAGTGGAGGCCTGAGCCTGCCTGCTTCAGGTCTGCTGTAGGAGAATTGGCAGGCGGGCCGTGCGAGGCCTCTGGGGGTTCAGTGGACGCCTTAGCTACCTCAGTTCTACAACGGGAGGAATATTGTTAATCTGTCATAAAAAAAAGGGACGTCATTTGGGGATGGTTTGTCCTATAAACGTAACTAGAAATATAATCGTTAAGACAAACTTCATCATCTTCAAAAGCCGCGAAAATATGAATGATAACCAAACTAATGTATCTTTTTTTTGATAAAGAGAATGAACATGTGCTCGGTCAGATCACCAGTAATTGGCGTCGGTGAGCGAATCCCATAATCGTTGTATCTAGGCAACTGAATGAAAGCCCAACACAACAATAACGACCAGACTTACCTGTCTCTCCCAACAACAGAACAACACAGACCAGATCTACCTGTCTCTCCCAACAACAGAACGACTCAGACCTCGAACAGTCTCTCCCAACAACAGAACGACACAGACCAGACCTACGTCTCTCTCCCAACAACAGAACAACACAGACCACATCTAACAGTCTCTCCCAACAATAGAACAACACAGACCAGATCTAACAGTCTCTCCCAACAACAGAACAACACAGACCAGATCTAACAGTCTCTCCCAACAATAGAACAACACAGACCAGATCTAACAGTCTCTCCCAACAACAGATGACCATCAAAGTTCTGGCCACAAACACAGCACTACATTACCACCAGAAGGGGGGGATTACTGCTGATCTCTTGACCAGAGGAAGTTAATAACTGCGTTCTGCCTCTGGCGCTGCCCAATAGTCATTACTCTCTCCCTCTCTCTCTCTCTCTCTCTCTCTCTCTCTCTCTCCTCTCTCTCTCTCTCTCTCTCTCTCTCAAATGCACCACAGAAGCATATACGACATGCTAATGAAAGAAGAGAGAATGGATAACGTCTGTCTTGACTGTGTTTAGGGCATTTGACAAAGTTAGAACCATAAGATCCTTTTTCTTTTTTTTTTTTTTTTTGGGTTTTCTTTAGCAAAGCCAGGCAGAACATACGGAGGGTGGTGGATCAGGAGAACGGGTCAAGGAGTGTCCACCAGAGAGATAATTCGAGGGGAGCATATTTTGGGTGCAAATCATGTCCTCACGAGACCCCTTAAGTTGCTGTCCTCGTGTCACTGATCATCATAAGACAGACATCCAGCGCAGACGATGCTGTAAAAGAAAGCGTAGCGCATCGGGTGTTCCGTGGACGAGCGCAGCGTAAAAGACAGTGATACGCACCGAAGAGGACATAGAGAGAATGTTAGGCGATGTAAACATGGCACACACACACAAAAAAAGTGGGCAGAGTGAAACCTTGACAGAATTCACTGAGGAATGAGTCGAACAACCAAGTAATTGGAAAGATATTGGACGTATCGCCTCCACTCACTAAAACCCTCGTAGGGAGGAAATAAAAGGGAGGGTGATGGTTTGTGAGGACGGAGTGAAAGACAGAAGTGATCACAGATTTAGATTTAGTCGCTGGAGAACATATGTGGTGTAGTGGTTCGTGTTGCTGACGGTAACGCATTTTACGGGTGGGAAGTGGGTGGCGATGGTGTGGGAGTGTGTGCTACACCTCCGCAGGAGGCAGCAAACAGGAGCCCGGATGATCCGAATCTGCTAGTAATTTCTGTTCGAACACTCGATCCCATTTATCGCCGTCTTGAGAGAAAATATTCTCTAAAGTCATCACCAAATCCCAACACGAGTCAAAAAGCTTAATCATGGAAAGTAGATCGCTTGAGAGAGAGCAAAGATTGTCGCTCAGTAAAAAAGAAAACAGAAATCCCTTTCTGAAGAGGAAATGGATGCCAAAGAGAACAGCAGTCGGTGATCCAATGTTTGCATCTACTCCATCTACTCTCACCGAGGTGCTTCCACCACCTGGAGTCGGCTTAATGGACCAAGAATATCCCCCCAACCGACTCCTGTAGTAGGGCGTGTCCACGCTGCTGCGTCAGGCTCTATGAAATATGACATTCTCGTCGGGAAGTAATAAAAACCTGATTGATTATCGTCAGCGGAGTGTAGGGCGGACCAAGCTGGGGCAGTCGACGGCCCGGAGGCGGGTGGTAATTTTCAAGGTGTCGAAAAATACGGAATTAATTTCGTGTTGCTCTTTATTACCCCGATATTGGAAATATTGCCCCCCCTTGTCCTCATATCTTTTTGTCCTGGTAAATGGGGAGTATGGAGTGAGAGGGACTTTTCGAGTTGGAGAGGGTTCACGAGACATCCAGATGGGAACATCTGTGTAGGACGTTTTCAACCGAACACCTGCTTTAGGCGCCAGGTGCCTGAACACCTGCATGGAACACCAGCACGTGAACACCTGCACGGGACGCCCTCACTTGGAAACCAGCACGTAACACCCTCACCTGAAGACCTAGTGCGTGACACCCAGACGCGTTCATCCACTCGATAGGCCCACACGTGAACACCTCCTCAACGAGACATCGAAACGCGTGAAAAGGCGACATCAGCACGTGAAACACCTGATGGCCAACTGGGGAGATCCAAGTCCGGTTCGATGCACACAATCTCTCACCCTCAGGCACGGTAGGTACCCTCACACCCACTCTCCCTCTCACGGCACGTGAACATTCCTTCACCACCGGGCCCTTCCTTCCGCCTCCTCCCACTCATTCTTCTCACTCCGGGAGTCTAATGACTTTCACTGTCGCCCAACGTAGCTCTTTAAGTCTCCCTCCAGCATTCGTCGTTGTGGCATTTCTTTATCTGGCGTCTTTTATTATGAAGGACCAGATAATAAGGTGTCATTCCCGGATGAATGGGATACTTATCGAGTTCAGCCTCCTCTCCGGTGGTGGTGAATCTGTATGGGGTTCGTCATCTAAAGGGTGGAAATCCTTTGTACACACACACACGCGCGCGCGCGCGGAGTGTGTTTCAGTCATGGGAAGATTAAAGCGAGGTCGTGTTCATCTTTCACGAGGGGTATTAATGTAATCATCGTCCACCACGGGGGCCCGCAGCATATATTCATGCGCTCGTATGAAACTGTGAATCATTCAACGAGTCAGTGAAACAACGAACATAGTCAGATTTGCAGTTATAAAATGAAAGGTTCGGATAGCAACCCGAGTGACCCCCTAGCTCTCCGGCTGGTGGTGACCCAGCCCTCTGTGGTTGTGACCCAGCTGTCTATGGTGGTGACCCAGCCCTCTATAGTGGTGACCCAGCCCTCTATAGTGGTGACCCTGCCGTCTATGGTTGTGACCCAGCTGTCTGTGGTGGTCACCCAGCCCTCTCTGGTGGTGACCAGCTGACTATGGTGGTGACCCGGCCCTCTCTTGAGGTGACCATCTGTCAATGGTGGTCACCCAGCCCTCTATGGTGGTGACCCAACTGTCTGTCTGTGGTGGTGACCAGCTGACTATGGTGGTGACCCAGCCCTCTCTTGTGGTGACCCAGCTGTCTCGTGATGGAACATTTATCCCAACAAAATGAGAACAAAAGAAAGCAGCTCAGAACAGTTCTACATATTATACAATGTCATTTATTCATTCTTTTTTTTTCCTTTTATGACCAAAATGACAAACGAAAACGATAAGAAAACAACTGTTGATATTATTCTAATTTTTTTTGTTAACACGATCCGAGTTAAGTTAATATCTTCAGTCGAGCTAAGACAAATGTTCTTCGTGTTAAGTTAATATCTTCAGTCGAGCTAAGACAAATGTTCTTCGTGTTAATATCTTCAGTCGAGCTAAGTTAAAGCGTGCTACTCTGGGGCTGTGGGTAGCTGCTTAGACCTCTAAGACGAGAGGGATGGCTTAAACTCTCGAACGAGTGGGCTGGCGGGGGCCTAACCTTTTGGACTAGAGGACTGTCTTACTCCTCTCAAAATAGCGAATCGTCTCAGCCCTTCGGACGAGGCGACTATCAAAAGTCTCCCCTGGAACAGCTGACTTTCAAAGCCTCCCGAACGAGGAGGTGAGGGGAGGAGACTGGCTAAGCCTCTCGAATTCAATTTAACTTATGATGTGAAGTGGCCGAGGTTTGTCTATTGTGTGGCGGGAACTTCACGGCAACTGCTGCGGAACTCTGAGTTACACTCGTGTAAGTGGATTCCCTGCCTGAGTTACAGACCCTATTAATTTGATTAAACTTGCGGCACATAATGCTTACTTTCCTCTCTGTTTTGCAAAACAAAACACAAACGAAAACATTCGCTCGATTTTCAGATGTGTTTGGATTTCATTTGTTGTTGAAGACAGGGTCCGGATGTACGGTATATGTTTTTCTACGGGATTTGTTTATATATATATATATATATATATATATATATATATATATATATATATATATATATATATATATATATATTCATCCCTGGGGATAGGGGAGAAAGAATACTTCCCACGTATTCCCTGCGTGTCGTAGAAGGCGACTAAAAGGGGAGGGAGCGGGTGGCTGGAAATCCTCCCCTCTCGTTTTTTTCAATTTTCCAAAAGAAGGAACAGAGAAGGGGGCCAGGTGAGGATGTTCCCTCAAAGGCCCATTCCTCTGTTCTTAACGCTACCTCGCTGACGTGGGAAATGGCGAATAGTACGAAAGAAAAGAAAGATATATATATATATATATATATATATATATATATATATATATATATATATATATATATATATATCCCTGGGGATAGGGGAGAAAGAATACCTCCCACATAATCCCTGCGCGTCGCAGAAGGCGACTTTAAAGGGGCAGAAGCGGAGGACTAGAAATCATCCCCTTCAGTTTTACTTTTCCAAAAGAAGGAACAGAGAAGGGGGCCATATGAGGAGATTACCCTCTAAGGCTCGATCATCTGTTCTGGAACGCTACCTTGCTATCGCAAAAAATGGCGAATATGTATGAAAAAAAAGATTACAATACATATTGAAGTCAGTATTAGCCAGATTTCGTACAATGGTTACACGCCTACCAGTTATCACACATCCCTGGATTTTAATCACCCTCATACCCCTCACATCCCTGCTGAACATGCCTATACACTCACCTACCTAACCTAACCTCCCCACGCAAGCATTGCCTCACTCACTCTCCCAACTCAACCTCTCTTTCCATAAACATTCCCTCACACCCAACCTCCCTCTCCCAAACCGCCTAAGTCACCGTCCCAACCCAACATCCCTACATAAACATTGCTCATGTCATCCTCATGACCCCAACCTCCCTACACACACACACACACACACACACACACACACACACACACACACACACACAATGCCTCAGCCACCCACCCGTGCCGACATCATCCTTACGAACATCACCTCAGCCACCCTCCATCACGACCTGGACACACTCCTCACCCAGCGCTGCCCTACTCATTCCACTCACCTCCTCCTCCACTCCGCCCCGGCTCATCCACATGTACCGCTCTGTACTATCGTGTTCCCGTGTAGGCTTACGGTGGAAATATCAGCCCCCCCCAAAAAAAAAATTGCTGCCATTGTAGCTGGAACGGCGTACTGTCCTACGTGGCGCCCCAGACCACGGGGAAAATTTAATCGTGAATGTTTTGTGATACCGAGTTGATTTTCCCAGCGAATGAATCCCGTAGTGTCCGTCGCGTCTGTTAAATAACCCAAAAAGAAAATGTATATATTTTTTTTCCCTTTTTGTGTTCATTCGAATTGCGTGATTCCGTACAATCATATAGCTGGAGAAACACACACACACACACACACACACACACACACACACACACACACCCGTCTCGGCTGGGAAATATGATCATATAACTCAGTCGTATGAAATTCATTAAAAGGGAATTAATCTTATTTCCCGGAGTGTGTTCTATTTTCACCCGAGATTATTTTCTATCCATTTCCCTGTGTTGGGGTCGGAGAACACTCACTGTGTTGTCTGTGGTGTGTGCCTGGAGATGGTAACTCTTCAGCTGACGTCTCTGCGTGAGAAAATGTTGTCTCAACTCTGCCATTTACCCCATAATATCTCACCCGTATTTTAGCCGCTTTTCTTGTGGACATTTTTACCGTCCATACCACGAAGCCATCTGCAACTGTGGTGTCTCTCCGGCCGAGGCGCAGAGGTTGCTAGCTACTATTGCCATTGACAACAAAGGTGTCTTTCCCTTCCCCTTTCGGAAATCCATTCCCGTCTGAGAACTCTGCCACATTTGCGTCTTTATATCGTGGACATCTCGCGTGTTGCATCCAAGCACAATGTCGTTGAAAGGCAAAATTTTAGTCACTGTTAACTCAGTCAAAGGTGCGTCGTCAGGAGGTAAGGTGTTAGGTACATAACTTTCTTTTTTTCAGTTGTGAAAGAAAAAGGCATATCAAAGAGGCTCAGATAACAGAAGTAGAGGAAGATGAAGAACATCAGTTTTCAGAAGATGTCGTCGGTGTGAATGGAGACGGGGGGTTGGTGTATTTACCTGGGTCGTCCCACAGTATTCTGCCTTGCTCTTGGCATATTCACGTGATCTGCTTTCATTTGTTCCTCGTCGTGCCGTGTCTGTCATTCCATCCATAGCTGAGAGAGAGAGAGAGAGAGAGAGAGAGAGAGAGAGAGAGAGAGAGAGAGAGAGAGAGAGAGAGAGAGAGAGAGAGAGAGACTGGCTGGTGGCTGATTCGAGGGACGGGGAGCGGAACGAGAAACATAATACCTGTGTGTTTTGGTCAGGATGCATGAGAGGGGGCGCCCAGAGAAAACACAACAATTATGAGGGCGGTTAACTTTACCTGTTGTGTTTGCGCTGAGGGGAAACCTGAAGTTCATGCATAAAGTCAGGAGGGTCATGTTGCTGTTTACGAAGAGAGGGATAGACAAACATCTGTAATCTGGAGCAATCAACGGTAAAGTGAAAATGTGTGCTGGCGTAGAAATGAAGGTGGAGCCATAACGATGAGCGTAGGTAATAAAACCGGTGCGATGCTGTGTGAACGCTGGGGACACAAGTCAGCCATTGGATGAGAGGCATACGTAAAGGCAAGGAGTGAAGGGATGGGGTAGGGGGGGAAAAACACACAGTGTCATTGATCACGCAAAGGATCAAGGATCAGCCAAAATACAGAGGGAAGAGGGAGAACTCTAGTAGCGAAGGATGAGATGATATTCGCGGATAAACAAGACGAAGAGTAACCTAACAATTGGATGAATCGTTAGCGATGGAGAGACAGTCATGAAAGAACGAATACTGATGAGAGAAAGAGAGAGAGAAAATATGTAACAAGCATCAAAGTACCGAGATCATCATTCCCATATTTTTTTCTCCTATCTTGCTGACGCCGACGGAGGGAAAGCGTCGCTGGCCCATTTAAGGAGAAGTAAAGGGAATGTTTTGAAGCGCGTCGAGGACCCGCAGAGGAAGTCAGACGACGCCATATTTCTTACCCGTAAAGTTCCGGGTTAGTGAGATGCCCCTGGTGGGGAAGAAAAAAAGTAGTTTATATGTATATACTTTAATCTTTTTTCTTCTTCTTCCGTGTTCGCCGTAGTGCATAAGCAGCCAGGAGCGTTCTTCTTGAAAAAAGAAAAGAGAAAGAATCCCTCCAGACCATCGCCCATTTAAAGGAGCGCTTCCAGTTAAAGAAGAACTAATATCGCTGGTAGGGGGTGGTGGCGGCGCCGCTCCTTTGGGAGGGTGGGAGAGAGAGAGAGAGAGGCACCCACACACCGCTATTCTGGGGAAGTTTATCACAAAGGTGGTGTATGATGGAGGAGGAGCTGGGAGAGACACGAGCGTTGACTGGTATAGGGCAAGTGGGGAGTTTGTGGCGGTGGGGTGGGAGAACTGATCCCCTTTGATGTGAGAGGGGAGGGGAAAATATTCCGCAGCTCTCAGGAAGCAAGCCAAGCCCGCCAGCCGGGATTAATGTCAAGGAGTCTGGTGCAATACATACATACATATACATACACACAATATACATATATACAGATACATAGATACACACCTAGAGTGCTGTACATACTTACATGATAGAGAAGAAGGTTTAATGAGTAAAAGGGCAACACACAGATGTACCTATATGTATCACTAATGAACAGTCCAATCGATATGTAACTACAATCGCAGAAAACGGGAAGGGGTGGGGAGAGACATCGAATTTTCCAGAGAAACTTCAATGTTTTTGATCAACAAACAGAAAGATATCATCCACTCGGAATCCACTACCCAACGTGTTATTGTCGCAAGTCCATCCAGCTATCTAACGACCTTCAAAACTGACAAGAAGGAGAGTGTGAATCCCTCTTGTTATGAACAAAGCTGCTGCACGTTGCTACTCTCTTGTCAGTTTGGTAGCTATTGGTACGTACCACTGGCCGCTTCATATACTCTTGTTCAACTCACAGCACGTCGTCCCCTGTATACCACATCGTTTCAATTTGCTCCATCCCTTGCACGTCTCACACCTTCTTGCACGGTCAGGCTCCTAACACTCGAAGCATCTTTAACTCCATCTCTCCACCGCCTCTGTGGTTTTTCACCTCTTCCTTGGTTTCTCACTTTTCCGTGTTTCCTCCACTTCCAAAATGTGGAGTCTCATAGTCAACCTTTCCTCACTCATGCTTTCCAAATACTCAAACCTTTAGTCACCCTTACGATGATACACAGGGAATACATGATAGGTATCCTTTCTTCCTCATATCATATATATAATGTATATATATATATATATATATATATATATATATATATATATATATATATATATATATAGAGAGAGAGAGAGAGAGAGAGAGAGAGAGAGAGAGAGAGCCAAATCACATTTCGTACGTGTAACGATATCAATTTCTGAACACACAACCTTGTGTCTAACGTGGGAAGCTTCTCCCGTTACACTTGCGCTGTCATGCATTATGCCAAGGTTTCGAGACGTGAATTATTGCCAACATTTGTCTCCACACAATATCAGCATGAAGTATAGCCAAAGTCTGGCCGGTGTGGTATTGCTTTACAATTTCTTCACATCGACGAATCACTGTCATTTTCCCTCCGGAACGTGAACCATTTGTCTCTGTCTGGTCCACGGATCGGCTGTTCATGCCAGGTCGTTTACAGCTTTCTCCAGTCGTATGATTAGCTGTTCCTTCATCTAATTTGAGAGCATCCGTTTTCTCCACGTCTTTGATTAGCTGACTGCCCTGCGGGGCGTTTGACCGTCCCCTGTTATACGCTACTGATTAGTCCGCTCCCCCTCTACTTTTTAGTGTTTGCTCTGGACTGATTTATTGCTCCCTCCACCCCTTTGTCGTCCTTCTGCTTTGAGAAAACACTTAAATGAATAATGCCTCATCAATAAAGCACTTTTCTCCCGTGGAGATTTTCCACGTACAATAAGGAGTATGTATTCATTCCATGATCAACAAAGGGAACAATTCACCAGACTATGTATATATATATATATATATATATATATATATATATGTTTTCTCTACAACAGACGAAATATTTATTTATACATGTATAAAGGGAGTTGTAAGGAGGATTATTTACATGTATGTGAGGTACTTGGTAGCCTAGATTCGATGGCACCTATGTCTTCATCTCATCTGACGGGAATGAGGAGGTGTGCAAAATCGTTACCAACTTGACTGGTCGTGTTGATATCGGCAGATCAACACTGATACCAAAGACAACACCCCAATCATCAAAATTCCAATCAGCAACGATTCTTCAGCCAACGTTCCAGTGTACAACGACCCTATCGGACAACGTTCCAGTCAACTACGACCCTACTATCAACTTTCTAGTCAATAGCGACCCTACTGATAGTGTTCCAGTCAATTACGACTCCACTGGCAACGTTCCAGAGAACAACGAGCCCATCGGTAACGTTCCAGTTCAACTACAACTCTACTGGCAACGCTCCAGAGAACAACGAGCCCATCGGCAACGTGCCAGTCAACTACGACTCCACTGGCAACGTTCCAGTGAACAACGAACCCATCGGCAACGTTCCAGTTCAACTACGACTCTATTAGCAACGTTCCAGTAAACAACGCGGCCATCGGCAACGTTCCAGTTCAACGACGACTCTACTGGCAACGTTCCAGTAAGCAACGAACCCATCGGCAACGTTCCAGTTCAACTATGACTGGACTGGCAACGTTCCAGCAAACAACGCGGCCATCGGCAACGTTCCATTTCAACGACAACCCTACTGACAGCGTTCCAGTCAGCAAAATCCCGTCCGCAACAGCTTGATAGACAGCAGAGCCTCATCATGCGTTGGTCTTGGAACCTTTCTGCATACGTCGTGGAAACCCCGCTGACCCAAGAGGGAGAAGAGATTGGATCATGTGACGCTGTCCTCTTTATGACCTTATCCCCCTTCCTCCCCCCCAGCAGTATGTTTCACCATTCCTGGCCACGTCAATAGCCCAGTGCCTTTAAGATAGACTTTAACACCTTTTCCCCGGATGAGTTCCCCCATTCATCTTGTACTTTAATGCATGGTTTATGAGAGTCCTCACACACACACACCAACACACACACAAGACCTCACACTCTTATCTTTATCCGTGACATGGCCAAGGGAATATTGCCCAGCTTTATACGAAGGTTTATCTCAGCAATTTCATAAAGGTCTGCGCCGCGGACGGGTGAGGTTCGGGAGTTTTACTCAGCCAACGTCTCCTCAGTGCCAGCTGATTGGTTTCACACACGTCAGTCAACACATCTCTCGAGATGTGAACAGCGTACGCATCTTTCCCTTACCATGAATGGCAATGTGTTTGCTTCTTGTATACCTCACATGATGTCCCTTTTACTCCTACTGAGAAGAGGAAAAGAAATCTAATGGGACATTTAACTTCCTGTTGTTGACATACGGCACAGCTGCTTAATGTTTTTAAGAGAATATATCATCAATTCATTTCTATTTCGTGATTCGAATCATGATTCTCAGCCATTCTAGTCTAACTCTAAGGGGAGGATGAACAGCTGGGTTGACTGTGGACCAACTGCCGCAAACAGGATTCGAACCTAGGCGTTCAATTAACCTCGGGCGGCTCGCGAACGCGTCACGGTCTGCAGTTGGTATTGCTGACCACGATGCATTCCCTGAACGCACAGGGTTACGTGCATAAGGAAACAACAGAATAGGGTGAAGGAGTAGCAGTTGAAATGTACGGGGATAATATGTGATGCAAGGAAGGACGTTTGGTCCAGTAAATGATGATTGGGTAAGAGTGAGGTGTGGAAATAGGAAGAGTATGGTTGGGAGAGCACCAGGTGTGCTAAAACTGTGTGGACATATGGTGGAGAATGAGTGATAAGAGGATGACAAAGAGAACGTATGTGTCAGAAACGGAAGGGGACATCAAGGAATTGAATATTGAACTGATGATGGAAAGATGGAGTGTATAGGATTGTGAGTGCTCGGGGCCTAGGAACATACAGGAGGGTTGAAGGTAACACCTAGGTACACACAGACACAGACACACACACACACACACACACACACACACACACACCTCTCACCCCACTCATCAGCTCTCCCGGGAGGCAATCCCATAAAAGCCCACATAATGGGGTCTTCCCCAGCATTGGTATACAAAATTAATTTTCTTAGAATGAACTCTCCCCCGCTAATGTCAGTCGTAAGCGTTCCGGGGTGAGGGGGGGTGAAATGTCGACATCGCAACACCAGTAAATTTCCAAGCGGTGCTGCTTTGTCTGGAGAGAGAGAGAGAGAGAGAGAGAGAGAGAGAGAGAGAGAGAGAGAGAGAGAGAGAGAGAGAGAGAGAGAGGATCATCACCTCTCTCGGCCCGATTCATTCCGTCGTGGGCCGAGATTACAAACCCCCGCCTCAAGTCGTCTCTCATTTCGTCCCATTTGATTCTGAGTGACTCCGTCCTCACACGCGGGTCGACACACAGGGTCCCAGAACACCCGCCACACCCACTAGCTACCCTGAGGTATTCTCCTCCTCCTCCTCCTCCTCCTTCTTTACTCGAAAACTCATTTTTTCTTTTAATAAAGTTTCTTTTGGGATGAGTAATACAGGCGAGATTAATCCTTATTGCATACCACAAGCTATTTTCAGCCCTACCCCTGGCCTTCCCAAAGACGTTCATTTTCTAATAATTCATTAAGTGAATCTTTAGCTAACAATATTCACTCAGAGAGAGTAAAAGTAAGACTATATATATATATATATATATATATATATATATATATATATATATATATATATATATATATATATATATATCAGTTTTCTATAAGATCATGTATTTCATGATATTTCATTTTCATTTATTCCATACAAACATACAACAAGTTTGGAATGTTCTTTAGGTACAACTGTCAATTCAATCTATCTACCCCTCACATTTACCTTCTTTCTCTTTGTTTACCCCCACCCGTTCCTAACAGCGTCGGGTCATTTAAGATCAACCATCATTTAAGGAAATACGCATGAAGGTCGTTCTACCCTACCAAGCTCCAGTTCAAAAGCGCCGTTAGAAGCATTTACGCGGAAGTTCTGTCGGGGATTAATCACTTTATGGCAGCTGGGTTCAAACACCGAGTCATTCCGTCAATATATCGTACCGAAAAAAAAAAAAAGAAGTTTTGACTAAACTGCGAACTTTACCGGGTGTATCGTAACGCGCCCCGCTTCATGCGGTATTCAAAACCATTAACCCTGTCATGCGAAGTGTTCGCTAACGATGCATTTTGCCGAGCGCTACATCTGTAGTCGGTTAGCCAAGTACCCGACACTGGCATATTCGTGGTACCACACGTGCACTAACAGATGGCATCACCCTTATTCGTGCGAGGCTGTTAGAAAGGTAAGAGTGCTTAGTGTTTGGTGCCAAGAGTTGGGAGTGTTTAGTGTCAAATACTGGTAGTGTTTGGTACCAAATGTTGGTTGTGTTTGGTGCCAAATGTTGGGAGTCTTTGGTACCAAGTGCTGGTAGTTCTTGAGGCCAGCAGCAATACACTGCTCTTGGCGTCACTTGTTGGTCGTGATTCGCGCCAAAAGCTCGTCTCACTTTAAGCAGTCATACGGCCCGGTAGTTCCTCGACCATTGGTCGAAAATCCTCGTTGCCTGAGAGAGAGGAGTTGGTGGTATCGGTGATTTCCGACGCTGAGTCAGTCGAGGGCCAGAGGAGGAGGAGGTGACCCGTGGTCATGCTAAACACACCATAACGTATGATCTTCTAATTCGAGAGACTTGACTTCGTTCTTTTGGTCACGTATGACCCGTCGGGTGAGGTCATGGAGGTGACCGCCTCGTACGGTCAAACGAACCAATTTATTTTCCTTGCTAAAACACCGAAGCTTTACACCGAAACGCGTTGGGTTCAAGCTAACAGCCAGTGAGTTTCACTCAGGGCAGCGTCAAAGGACCTCCTCATTTTTTTCTCTCACTCTCCTTTTTCCTTTAATTTGACGTCGAGCTGTATACCCTCAAATTTGCCCGACAGGCACCATCACTTCGTAAGCCGCAGCAACCAGAGGATATATATACAAATGAACATATGAAGCGACATGAGCCTCCATATGAACATTCTCACTGTCGCTTGTGTCTCCTATACTCGTCAAATGAATGACTCCGAGGGTATTTGAGGAGAAATCTTCTCTCGTGTATTTTCTCGAGTGGTTTCTTCTTTTTTTTTTTTTTGACTGAGGGAGCCACTAGAAAGAGAAGAAGAAATAAGACGACCCTCTAACGAGTCTCGGATACATTTCCACCGGAGATCTTGTTCTTCATAACCAGATCCTTGGTGTGGAAAGCGTTCAGTCCAATCCTCTCTCTTCCAGTATTGAGGGAGGACGATGGTGTATGCCTGGACTCGGAAGGTAAAAAAAAAAAGCAGGAGCTGCAACGCCTCTCGACAGCCAGGCAAAGGTCTGCAACCCTCTCCTATCCGACAGCGTGGCTGGGGAGGTGGCAGCGCTCTGACCCCAGACAGTCTAGAGTGGCAGGGACGTGACCTCTAGTCCAGTTGTGGGTCACACGACCTACGGGGTGTCTGTGAGGAAGGGCACCTCCTTCCTGTCATCATCCACACCAGTTTGCGACGACCATGTCTCGTGGGTCAGGCAGGCGCGCGACGCCCCTCCACAGGTACTATTGGGGTCCCTGGTCTCTTTTACTCACCTCAGCTTGACTCACTTTGGTATAAGAATGCCGTTGATCTCCTCCTGATCTTCTGACTAGAAGTATCCGAAAAACAGACAATCATTTCCTACCATAAAACTTTCAGACTAAATGGCCACATGGATTCTCGTCCTTGCAATGAATATGAGGAAAAAACGATTCGTCGAATGAGAAAAAAAAAAAATTGTATTTTCTATTCGAGGTCTTCCAACTGTTCCTTGCATACACGAGGCAGGCGTTCCACTACAGCAAGACACTCACGATCGCTGATGTGAAGTATGGAATCGTTTGTTCACATCATTCATAGTCCCTCCATTGTGAACCAGACTGAAGGAATTCCATTGCTCGTGCCGGAGGTCGTATACATGTCTTCTGTATTGCCGGGCGAGCGAAGGGAATGGAAGAGCAGGACGAGGGATTGAACGGTGGCAGCAGCGAGTGTGTGGCGAGTGCTATTCCGGGCCAAGGTTGTGCTTGGCCAAGGGTGAGCAGCTGGGGGACATTGCGCGCTACAGCCACTCCCTCCCTCTCTCTCCTCCTCTCTCTCTCTCTCTCTCTCTCTCTCTCTCTCTCTCTCTCTCTCTCTCCTGTGAACTCCGAATCCGAACCAGCTTCTTGAGCTGTGAATCCGAACTAGCAGGCCAAAGATTCATTTTCTTTCTTCTTCTGGTAACAGTGTTAATGCGGGTAGGGGTGACGGAAGGGATTGAGGAGTTTAACACAGGGGCTTCCTCGCACTGGACAGATGGCCTTATGTGGCCTGCATAACCTGTGTCTTCTGGTATAGCCTATAATCATTTCAAAACATGATCGCGAAAGATCGTTGGTCATATGGCTACTGGAAAGAGAATCGCCTCAAAGTGTTTGGAACGTGTCCTATCATCAACTAAAACCTAACCAACCACCAGCAGAGTTAGGATTAGAACCTACAACCAGTTGACATATGATCGTAGAACAACCTCACAAATGAGAGTTTAGGTTACTTTCCTTCATAGAACAAAGTAACAAATGAATGTCTATGTTAATAAAAGAATGCTTATGTTACCTTCACAGAACAAAGTAACAAATGAATGTTTATGTTACTTACCTTCAAAGAACAATGTAACAAATGAAGGTCTATATTAATAAATGAATCTTTATGTTACTTACCTTCCGACGCCGGGCTGGGTGAAGGCGGGACTTCGACTTCCGTTAGTCAGGAGTGACGAGGCTTCCAGGGTTCGAACCAGGATTCGAACCACTTCCAAAAGGTTTCTAAACCGTCTCACTATGGTCGAGTAATGTTTATAACGTCTTAGACTTTACTGTACTGAAATGATTTATCATAATCACGGATTGCAATAAGATCATCCCATCATTAATCAAGTCATTAGAATCACAATTATGTTGTAGTGTGTTCACATATTGATCACCAGTCACTATATGTTGCAAATACATTTCCACTATATTGATCACCAGTCACTATATGATGCAGTACATTTCCACTATATTGATCAATAGTCACTAAATGTTGCCATGCATCTCCACTATATTGATCACCAGTCACCAAATGTTGCCATACATCTCCACTATATTCATTAATCACTTCACTACCTGTATGGTGCAGCTTTTCCACTGATTGTGCACCCGTGATCATATAATTTATCATCATTATTCCATCAAATTGTTCACCCAGTCACACTGTAGCTATAGCTATCTATATTCCTACCCTATTTTTCACCAGTCAAAAGTACTTCCATCAAATTTTCTCACCAATCAGTGTGGGTAGAAATGCTTTCAATACAGTCCATCAACTACTGTTGATTGTACAGTAGGTGCGTTGTCCAAACAATCATTGGATGTTGCAATGTCTATCCCTTACTATTCACGCCTTTCTATGCCTCGTTTCAATATTTTTCCGTGTTCATCACTTCACCTAAATCGCATCAGACTGAATACAAACAATGTCTTTTATTTCCCAGCCCAGGTCAAACAAGTCCATTAAATGTAACGACAAACGTACTGTATTTCTCGTCCACGAATATTCTATTCTTATCACCCAAATCGTATCTGAACTTCTCTGATGTACGTTATGCAATTTCATTTAACGTTCCTGCCAAAACTACATCACCTCCAATATGAATTTCGAGCCATAACTAACAAGTCTTGTTCCCAGTACGTTCGCACTTAAAGGTTACGATCGCTCGTCGCATAATCGCAGGTTGCGTCATCGTTTACTTTCTGTATACTTCTACTTTGAACGTCACATCACTTATGGAAGGGGTACATTACCACACTTAGCAACACACGCTGTGCTATAGCGTCCTCTGTCTTCCCGGAGCTGAGGTCTGGAGAGGAGTGTGGATGGTTGCCGGTGCCCTGGGGGGTAACGGGAGTGGCAGTGTAACAAGCCATAACAAGCAGGAGACCGACCAATGAAATCGTCGTTTTCACGGAAGAATTGTTTACATCAAATCTTGATGCCAGATGTCTCGATCTCTCCTGTAATTAGAGTAAAATTTTTAACTAAACATCAATAAGTAGTATTTCCAGTAATAAACATATATTATTATATACATATATCGGTAAGTAAATAATCATACACCTGTGCTACTAAAGCTATAGTATATATGAATTCTGATTTACATATACAAATAACTGGGATATTGTAGAAGTAAAGGGAAATATACGAGTTGGGAGGGCGATGTTTTTCATGCATTTCAGCACAGTTCAGCTTAATTTCTTTAATGGGTGAAAGATTACATAAAG
The DNA here is from genome assembly GCF_036320965.1 of Panulirus ornatus. Classification (NCBI taxonomy): domain Eukaryota; kingdom Metazoa; phylum Arthropoda; class Malacostraca; order Decapoda; family Palinuridae; genus Panulirus; species Panulirus ornatus. Next base: position 7,956,594 of record NC_092258.1, read on the forward strand.
CTGGACTACACAGAGATAAACGTACAATATTAGAGCACACACACACACACACACACACACACACACCTACGTGATGCCACATGTCGCTGCTGTAAACACTGTCAATTTACCATAAAATTCTCGTGTGTATAATATTGTTGTTTTAGGAGTGAGGATAAACGGACATGTCAGTTTCACCGGTGACAGGTGCAAATCAAAGATTAATACGCGCGTTCATTTTCCATTTCGAGGGACTGCCTGACTACCTAGCTCGGACTACCCAACTGCATAAGGTCAAAGGTGGTGAGGAAGAGAAGTCTGGAGGTTATGAAGGATCAATGATGAAAGGCTTAATAGCCCAGAAGAGAGGGAGAGTGGATTTTTGAGGTGATGGGAAATATTCAAAACGAGGTGTTAGGAACGGCATCCATCGTGGGATTTAGATTCAGGGGTTTGACTTGGGGGTGAATGGGAATGAAAGGAGGAGCCTTTCAGAGTCTGTGTTTGGAATACGACCATTGTTATAGGCTCGCTTTCCAGGTAAGGATGAGCTAATGGGTCGATGGTACACGGAGGGAGTTCTTGGATCACATGAGTGTGGGATGTAATGATGAAGGACTTCTCATGAATCATGGCCAGAGTCTGAGGCCGAGAACGACGAAGTTGACCCAAACACTATCCACTCATGGTACCAAAAGCTACCGACCCATGGCAAACAAATACGACCAACATATGGTACCAAAAGTCTTCAACTCATGGCAACAAAACGAAGAGCTCATGGTACCAAAAGCTACCGACTCATGGCAAACAAATACGAGCAACACATGGCACCAAAAGCTACAAACTTATGGCAACTACAAACTCTTGAAATCCACCCAGTCATGGCAAAAGAAAAAAAAAAAGAAAAACACACCACAAACTTCTGGCACCCGACATTACCAACTCACGCCACCAAACGTTACCCAAACACGCCATTTGCAACAAAACTCCCAGTTTTCGAAGTTGCTGCCGATATCAAGGTCTGTAGATCATAACCGAGCGGTGGCTATCTCGCCGATTTAGCCACAAACTTACCTTCTCTTCTTTTTTTTTTTTTATGCAAATGGCCTCGTTAGCAAGACGATGGAGAATATATCACATTCCACGGATCATGGACGCGAATCTCGCGGGAGGCCTAGCCTTCAATACACCTTCTACATTCATAGTCCAGTCCGAAACCTCGAGCGCTCGGTGATCTATTGGTGGAATTAGTTCCGTAATTCACCCAGTCGCCACAGAAGTATATCGATTCACGGCGAAACTTCTGCCGGCATGTTGCGAACGGCGATTCATATCCTGGCGTGGTGGTGGTGGTGGAGGTTTGGGGGAGGGGATAATAATTTTGGCCTCTACATACATTTCCCCACAATATCCGATGGTTTTTCCAATGATCCACGACAAACAAGGTGGGCTGGTTCAGTATACGAAAATGGATGTGTTTACGTAAATCTAGCACAGTCATGTTAACATGTCTGCATAGCGATGCACACCTGTGGGACGTTTAAATGGATAGGGGTTCATGTTTGCAGAATCATCCTGAGGTACGTCGTAGTATCACTCAAGACGTATTTCAAGGAGGTATTGCAGCTCCAAGACTGCGCTATCTCCGGTTGCAGGGAAATGATCGAATTCTTTGGAGGAGAGCTGCTTCACCGAGACTGTACTCTCAGGGATAAAGCACGGTATAGTTGAAATAAATGACATAAATGAGAGAGTTTGGGAAGACGAGTGCAACAAATGCATCTAAATCACGAGACACACGGAGTGACGAGGGAAGATGGACATGAGAGAAAACGTTTAGAGTTTCAAATATTTGCAGAGGGCATTACATAGTTTATGGGAGAAATGTGGAGTGAAGTATTGGAGAGAGAGAGAGGGACCGGGAGAGGTTAGCAAATAGCAGGTGTCGGGAGCCTGAAATTCAGAGAGACGACCTCTAAGTAAAGAAAGGTCTATCGGACGGAGGGGCTCCGCCTAATGCAATGTTCAGAGCACCAGAGGAGAGCTTTGAGCGGGGAGGGAGGAGAAGACCATCCGCCAAAATGGCTCGTTGCAGTGAGGGATCGAGAAACACAGGAGATGTGAGAGGCGACAAGAACAGACGGTTCTTAAATAACGTAAGCCATCGTCTCCGGGGTTGTACTGGCAATAGGAAAGAACTGGTGGTGTTCGATGGCTTGGGACACGAGTGTGTTAACGTGCGCGAGACGAGTGCGTGGGAGGAGACGGAGGACAAAGGACAGTGGAAAGCTGAGGTGCGTAGACCACTGCGATGATAAGTTTGGGATTGTGTATATCCCAGCGATGACAGCGGAGTGAATGCTGATGACTACGGAACCCGATAGATAATCCTCGTTCTACTGATAGATAGGGGGGGATAGCGCTATCATGACTGTGATCCGGGGACACCTTATGAGAATATGCCTTTTGTCTTCAAAGTCTCTTCTTCCCCCGAGGTGATCCCGCACTTAAAGCCATGAGGTAGTGAGAGTCATTGGCCATTTCAGTGACATTGACTACCTTCATTATCAAGGTAATGGGCTTTTTTTTATTGAGGTTGTAATGGGCAAATGTGCATGCTAATGACCACTTATGGCGAGAGGTGATTAGCCCGGCTACAATGACTGGGGAAGGAGGAGGACTCTGATACTGGCTAGGTAATGTGTGATCCAGGGGAAATTTCCCTGGAAAAAGAGCTCTCTGCTCACAGGAAATTAAATCGCTGTTTTACCCACTCTTTTATCATGGTGAGGAGGTATATATATATATATATATATATATATATATATATATATATATATATATATATATATATATATATATATATATATCATCCCTGGGGATAGAGGAGAAAGAATACTTCCCACGTATTCCCTGCGTGTCGTAGAAGGCGACTAAAAGGGAAGAGAGTGGAGGGCTGGAAATCCTCCCCTCCAGTTTTTACTTTTCCAAAAGAAGTAACGGAGAAGGGGGCCAAGTGAGGATTTCTTTCCCTTGTGGCTCAGTCCTCTGTTTTTGATGCTACCTCGTTAACGAGGGGAATGGCGAATATATATATATATATATATATATATATATATATATATATATATATATATATATATATATATATATATATTATGATGATAGTGACCTGAAGACTTGACGCGCAATAAAATCCATTTTTCTCTCTGATTTGTTGGAGGTTCAGTTGGGGAAGAATCCGTCACCAGGAAAGTAAAAGGAAATCATATATATATCCAACACAGTTCGTGGTACTATGATGAGAGACAACGTATCATAACGTCTTATCATCATCGTCGCTGAGGTCATAATCTGGAGTTACTGCAGTATTGCTGTCATGAATACTAGGAAAAGTTGTGATGGTAATGGTGGTATTTGCAGGTAAATACCTACCACATATTATGGATTCTCGTCCTGTAATTGCGTACTTACTGTTGTGTACTGTAGGAGTAGTAGTAGTAGTAGTAGTAGCAGCAGCAGCAGCAGTAGTAGTAGTAGTAGTAGTAGTAGTAGTAGTAGTGGTAGTGGTAGTAGCAGTAGTAGTAGTAGTAGTGGTAGTAGTAGTGGTGGTAGTAGTAGTAGTAGTAGTAGTAGTAATAGTAGTAGTAGTAGTACTTAAGTAGTAGAAGCCGCAGTTTACATTAGAAGTAATTCACTTAAGAGTTGATCGACCAAATAGTAATATTTGTGAAGACCTGTGAGTGCCATACAACGATGGTAAACACTGAGAGGGACCTGACTTACCCTACTGCTTGGAAAACCTCACCTGATATAATCCTTCGATCTCATGACACATAATCCTCGAAGGTATATTGCCATGAAGCCACCCATCCTCCCTAGCGTGCTATCCTCCTATCCACAACCATCATGATGACTACTTCCTACCACCATCCACACGGGTCTCTCCATCAGAACCCTCAGGATAACAACATAATAATGTCTCGTTGTGTCTTCAAGCCTTCAGAAACCAACAGTCTCTTGCGAACTCCGTCCCTCCACACAGCAAGAGGTAGGGAGGGTGGTGGTGGAGGAGGAGGTGGAGGAGGAGGAGGGAAAAAAGGGCGCGTTGGGAGAGGGTGTTGGGGGTGTGAGAGGCTATGCACAAAGACAAGGAGGAATCAGTCGTGTTGACTGAATGTCTCACCTAAAGCTGGGAGGTATCAGAGGACCTTACTGAGGTGCTCGAACTTGGACACGCCAACCCCTTTCCTACCGGCCCTCTTTGTCGCTTCCAGACTGCCACCCATTTGCCTAATGGGGTCTGAGTGTCCAGGGATTTTCTGCGTCCCGAGTTAAACACGATTTACGACCCTTAGTAACGCCTGATGTCGAGGGTGTGGTGTGAGATTCAAGGGGATTAAGTCTACAGCGTCGATGGATTACGTGCCAGTGATTGAAACCCAGTCTCCTGTCACTAAAGTCTGGTGATGCTGAGACAAGAAGAGGTCCTCTCTCTCTCTCTCTCTCTCTCTCTCTCTCTCTCTCTCTCTCTCTCTCTCTCCTGTTGTAGCCATTTTCAACCCAAGGGTCCAGGATGCGTTCTACAAGGGTTCCGTCTAATTCTGTAATCATGATAAAAAAGAAAATGGAAGCCCATTTGTTATTAAGTTATATATGGGGGTCTTGTAACCTGAGCTTTGTTTATGGCGTCCAACGAATTTTTGGTTTTTCCTGAGTTTTGCCTCAGAAAGAAGGCGAAAGAATAGAGAGAGAGAGATTGTCGAAGTTCCGAAAGACATCACGTGTAGCTTCCGAGGTTATTCGACCAAAGGGGAAAAAAAGCTTGATGACCCTTGTGTTAATAAGGGAATGCATTGGATGAACTGGCATACGAGAGAGCGAAATGGGTTCGACTCAACGAAGGAAGTAAAACCTTCAAGAGGATATGGTTCTAAGGTATATTTCCCCCTATAGGAGATCCCTGAGCTCATTCAAATGATCCGAGAACCCTGATAGAGAAGGGGGCTAAAGGAGCCCTGCTACTGAGAGGAGTCGAAGGCATCATTCTTCCATTATGAAGTAATCCGATGATACATGATTCTCGGGTTTCGAAGTGGTCCACAAAGTGATAATCATACGAGATATGCAAGACTCAGAGACTCGCTGATTAAAGTTTGAGAACGGATTTAGCATGTCCCCTCGATGCGTGAGTACCATGTATATCAAACAATGGCAAAGAAGAATTATACATGTTTTTCAAAAAGGCCGTAGAGTGAAAGAAGGCAGGGAAACGGATGACGAGCCAAACGGTATAAGGGAAAGGGAAACCGTATGGTAGAAAAAGGTTAAAGAAATGGCTAATGAAACGTGGGTAAGGAGAGGAAAAGAGACGAAAGAAGAGTTAATGTGGAAAGTGTTAGAGGTAAAAGAGGAAGGAAAATCAACTGAAGAATTAAAAGATTTCTAAGACTTTCGTAAGAGAATTCAGTTCCACGATTTCTTTTTCTCTTTCAGATTTTCAAGCGATTTTAGAAAGTGGGGAAAATAATGAAAAGAAAAATAGTAACGAAGCTCCACGAACTCAGAGATGAGGAAGGAGATCCTGAAATAACGTCACGATTCATGGCCAATTGGCGTTCACGTCTGGGGAGACCGAAGGACCAGAGGACAAACGAGGCAAATGATACGTTCCCAGTGAGGAATGCCCAGACCATGATGTGCCAGACACGCTGTCATCTCTCCTCGTAAGTCGCGAGATGGTTAATAACATGCGCGAGGCATGAGGATCATTTCAGGGAAGTCTGCACTCGCGTTTTACGATTATAAGAACCGAGGCAAAGTTACTCCAACTTCAGGAAGAAGTCACACAGACGATTAGCATCGGGAAAGGTATTTGTGTCTCCGATTCTTCTAAGCTTTTAATTCTATCTTTTTATACACAATTACCCCAGGATTAAATTCTTAAAAAAGTGGGCTGGCTTTACCCAGGACCTTGTCTTTCAAAGGCTCTTGAAGCCAGATGTGGCGCTGCTTCCAGCAGCAGGGAAATGAAGTCGATTTCTTTGGGTTGAGTCTGACAAGGTGGTACTCCCAGTGGTGCCGCCACAGTGATGACCGTGTCATATCCTCGAGCAGGCGGAGTATAGAAGACCGAAATATAGATATCTATCTCTCTTTCCAGCTAACACGGACCTCCAGATCTATGGGCAAGTTTTAACTGGGGATTCTAACAAATAGCGCCGAGTATGTGCCAATAACCTGGCAACTATCACATGACGAATTAGGACGCCATTTGGTAAACATGTGATTGTCCAAAACATGTTTTGGACAATCACATGTTTACCAAATGGCGTCCTAGCCTCGTCTCTTCGATGTATATCAACTGACTGTTATATTTCTCTCTTGTGTCTACCCTGATGATGTGATTATTACACGAAAGTGCACTTGGGAACTTTTCGTGTTTCATTTTCCCCGTGGACTCATAGGAATATATATATATATATATATATATATATATATATATATATATATATATATATATATATATATATATATAGAGAGAGAGAGAGAGAGAGAGAGAGAGAATATCCTCTTCTCCTTTGCCCTGAAGTCCAAGTCTCGGGCCTCCACCACTAGCGGTGATGCACGGGGCCATCGACGTGGCACCAGCCAACGAAGCCGTTGTCAGGGGCAACAACGTCGTCAGTAGGTGGTGTTCCTCCAAGTGTGGGGCGTTCTGAGCACTAGGGAGGAAAGGTTCTAGCTCCTGCATTTACACTCGAGGGCGTATCGGAAAAAGACCGCGATGTCTTTGCTGCGATTGCTTTCCTAAAGGAAACCGATATACTGCACAAGACGTAAATCAGATTTAATTGGATATATATGAGGAGGATTTTGGTCGAGTAGAGTTTCTTAGAATCCAATGTTTTAAAAGCTACAGTCTTATGAAAATGCAATCATAGTATCTTAGATTTTTTTTTTCCAGATTTGTTTTTCATTTTTTGAAGTAATGGATATAGTCCACTGATAACCACAGCTGTGGCAACAGCAGATACCACTGAATCATCAAGATGTGTGTCATGGTTTCAAGTCCATGTCTGTGGGACATTACCTTGTCTCGCCTTCCCTTCTATAATGCACACAGTACATTTAACTCTTGTCTAAGGCCCTGATAAAGTCTTTTTTCCCCCCCATTTTTTCACATTTGTTCTCTGTCTGATCTCCCTCCGTACACTTGTATTCTTATCGGGGACTCCCTCTGGGATGTAAGGGTAGAGGTCATATGCCATCGCTTGAGTGGGAGATCGACGGCTTTAACGCCTCGCCTCTGGGGTCATTCAAGAAAAGAACACAGATTAACCGTCTCACTGACGCATCAACACGACCCCAGGCGACACCATCACACGCAAACGCAACCCTGATCCTACCATCACGGCAACACAACCCTGATTCTACCATCACGGCAACACAACCCTGATCCTAACATCACGGCAACACAACCCAGACATTGCCGATACACCAACACAACACAGACATCACCAACACAACACAGACATCTCCAGCACAACACAGACATCACCAACGCAACACAGACATCTCCAACACAATACAGACATCACCAACACAATACAGACATCTCCAACACAACACAGATATCACCAACACAATACAGACATCACCAACACAATACAGACATCTCCAACACAACACAGACATCTCCGACACAACACAGACATCTCCAATACAATAGAGACATCTCCAACACAACTAAGACAACACCAACACACAAACAGAGCCCCAGACATCACCTGCACACCAGCACAACCCCAGACATCACCAGCATAACCCTAGACATCACCAACACACCAACATAACCCCAGACATCCCCCAACACTCCTACACTGGCTACAGATAAACCCCCTGATAGGATATCAAATTTCCGGTCGGCGACCAGACCTCATTAAAGACCGGATACATAGACATACGACTTCAGGGAGGGCACGGCGGCTTCTGTTGTCGGCTACGGACAGAAGACGGCAAGGACGACACGGCGTCCGTTGTCGGCAACGGACAGAAGACGGCAAGGACGACACGGCGTCCGTTGTCGGCTACGGACAGAAGACGGCAAGGACGACACGGCGTCCGTTGTCGGCGACGGACAGACGAAGGCTAGAAGGACACGGCGTCCGTTGTCGGCGACGGACAGAACACGGCAAAGACGACACGGCGTCCGTTGTCGGCGACGGACAGAAGACGGTAAAACCATGGCGTCCTTTGTCGACAACGGAGGAGCAACTGGGAACAAAGCTTCCATCGGACGTTCAAACAGTGTGTATACACCGTTACTCTGTGGCCTCCCATCACATCGTGAGCCACGGTTCTTACGAGCAGCCTGTCCTCTGCCCTGTGTGTGTATCTTTTTTTCGTTCACCACAAGTTACTTGTAAAAGGACCGCAATAGCCTATATCATATATATATATATATATATATATATATATATATATATATATATATATATATATATATACTTTTTTTGCCGTCTCTGATTATCGCTATCTTTCTTTAGTCTCTCTCTCTCTCTCTCTCTCTCTCTCTCTCTCTCTCTCTCTCTCGGACTCACACGAACACTCACAGTCCTGCAATCAAAGGTCTGTGGAAAAGCAAACGTAGGTATCGATGAGAGACGAAAGGTTTTGCTCCTCTCATCATCATCCTCCTTTTTCTTTTTTTTCCCCATCAACCATTTAATGCCTTATTGTTAACAGCCTGACCATCTCACCGTCGCTGAGTGGCATAGTGATGATACAGTGCTCGAAGAAAACGTGGAACGTGAAAGGTATACGGGGGGGATACATTCACCCGTTTTCATTCAACACTTCTCGTCGGCCACTTTTGCAACTTGAAACTTCCGCAACACATTCAACGAAGGTAGGAAGATGGAATGAGGGTATGTTGCTGACATCTAGAAAGGCAGCAACCAACAGACTGATTCTCTGAGATCTGATTATAATAGCCTTTGACTTCAACTAGACAACCTTTTCTCTCCTGTCTCTTAGGCATTTTGCCATCACCTTCCTGTTACCAAGAAATGTATATCTAAACGAAGAAAGATATCTTAAGCGTAACCTACGCGAAAGTATTTAGAAATTCATATTTCCAACAAAAACATTTCTTTTATTCTATTCGTAATTAGAACAGTGTCTTTCTAAGCGGATTATTTCTTTCTTTTTTTTTCTTCATTGTACCTTAGGCTTAGGTCAAAAGTGTGTGTCAGCGCTCGCTCGTTGCGTGTGATGATGGGCTTGAGTTATCCTTCCTAGGACGCCGGGTCGTCCCGTTTTCCTTTGATGAAGAATCTGGGAACATAATCCCAACTGGGGAACTCGGTTGACCTCCTTTACTAAACCTTGTACCCCAGTCAGGGAGGGAGCGTCTTGGATCATCATCACCGGCGTATCTCAGGGAACAAGGAATGATCCGTAAGACTCGCCATCAGGCGAATTAAACCCAACTGACTGACTCGAGAGGACTTAACAGTGGCGCTAACACACGATCGAAGCCCCCACCACAGAAGGTGCTGATCCCTTTCTTCAGGTTAATCCTACATGGAATCGTAAGCAGGATGGGGTTGGCCGTAGTGGTGACCTGTCTGTTTATCCGCTGGGACACTGAACTGAAAATGAGGTTTCAGTTTAACACTCGTAATAATTTCCTTTTTGTTTCGAAGCTTTTAATTGTGAAAAAAAAAAGAGAAAGAGACCAAAACACGAGAACGAAGTGTCGTCTCTTTGTTGGTCGTGTGTTACCCCGAGTTCGTGAAGGAAGTTAAGGATATTAACCTGCGTGAGCACATTCTCATGGCAGGCAGACCATGCGTGAGCACAGTCTCATGGGAGGCAGACCATTGCGTGAGCCCATTCTCATGACTGGCAGACCATGCGTGAGCCCATTCTCATGGCTGGCAGACCATGATCCTAGTAGCCCCCAACAAAAAGAGAAAAAAGAACAGGAAAGTGATCGAGTGATGGTTTATGACATCTGTCTCCTTGCTTACGTCCCTGGTATACGACCATAAAGAAAACATATCAAGGTGGGATGACCACAGTTGGCGTAGGAGTTTGACTCGATATAGTCACAGTTTACATCTTGGGTTGAGAGATGAGAGGTCAAAGCTGGTGTGGGTGTGCAGTGGTTGATGAGGTCTATTCTAGGCTCTGGTATGAATTAAAGTGAGATGGGGAGTCTAATCCACAAATCTCCCATCTCCCACTGGGAGCGGCCATGACGTACCCTCTTCTCCCCCAAGCAGTTTGGTGGGCATAGAAACAAAACCTTCAATGTCTTGATGCCGAGGAACCGCGTTCGCCATAATTGTGCATCCCCAAGAACCTATTCTAACGGGGCTTCTCAAGGCTGCGCTACATCCAGGAGGAGGGGAGTGATGGGCGAAGAGTGTACTCCCTTCGTGTGCTGACGATGACGCAAAACCTCAACGGAGGTGAAGTTTCATCCCACAGCGCGACCCCATGCAGGCGGAGTCCGGTAACGTTTCGTAGCTTCCCTCAAAACTTGGCTCATATCGACACCAGCTGAACACATTAGTCTGTCGAAGTCACTGCTCCTGGGATGTGGACGTTCACTATCAATAATAGATTTCATTTCCCAACTCAACATCGTCTGCGAATTTCGACATACCTTACAACGCAGGTAGCATGATCAATACACGAAAAAAAGAAGACATAGATCGATAGATATCTAGATAGGTAAATAGACGTGTGAACTACAAATAGGTGTGTTTATATACCTACGTATCTAAACTTGTATTTATACACCTACGTATCTAAACTTGTATGTATATACCTACGTATCTAAACTTGTATGTATATACCTACGTATCTAAACTTGTATTCATATACCTACGTATCTAAACTTGTATTCATATACCTACGTATCTAAACTTGTATTCATATACCTACGTATCTAAACTTGTATTCATATACCAATCTAGTTCCTTTGTCACACTGTCGTGAGCAGTCATGGGTCGGCTCTGGCATACTCTCCTATCCAAAAGCTGCAGCACCCATCTCGTCACACCTACAGTGCAATACGAGACGTGTTACTATCACAACAACGCGTCAGCAATATCCCCAGTGATATAAGGTCCTTTGATAACGCTCAGAATTAATTAAAGCTCTTTTTTATTATTATATAAATTTTTTTTTCGGTGTTATATGCCGGCAGACGTCTACGTGGACCCAGTCATTCGCAACATACCGATCAATGAGCATATTAACGTTAAACCTTTGCTCTAATGACTTACGCACTATTAAAGTTTTCTCTTTCTAGTAAAAAAAAAAAGCCTTTGTTCGTCACGTCAGTTTTACACGATACGAATGCTGTGAACTCTTTTTTTTTTCTCCTTTAATGTGCATCAGTAAAAGTACATGCTGGGATTTTTTTCTAAACAGTTGGTATTCGTTTTTTTTTTCCCCTTAGATGGACAGACGATGTGTCTGTGCATTTAATGGTTGTGTATTGTCTGCGCTGGGGACGTGTAGAGAGAGAGAGAGAGAGAGAGAGAGAGAGAGAGAGAGAGAGAGAGAGAGAGAGAGAGAGAGAGAGAGAGAGAGAGAAATATCTATATGGCATGAAGATAAACATAAGAGCATCGCCAGCCTCAGAGCACAGTAAAGGTGAGTTATGCAGGGGGATAAATTCCTCCCAAACATTCAATAAATCTCCCTCCTTCGCCACCACACCAACACTGCAACTGTGCCCAGGTCTTCCCGAGTCCTTAAAGCTATTTAAGATCATTCCTTCCCCAGACATGAAGGTTAGATCCTTTATATAGTACGAGGAAGTGACAAACGAAATCTCGGCTCACAGAGCCCTAATAGTATCATGTTCTCTGATGTGCTTCAAAGCCTCGAAATGGCTTCCTAACCTGTGCCTCTATGAATCACCCACACGAACGTTTGTCTGAACGCTCACTTCAACGTTTCTCTCGCCAACGTTGCGGGGAAAATAAATTGGACTTGTGTATCCTTTATCATGGTCTATGATACATGTAGTGGCTCGGGTACATGTGTTAATGTATAATGACTTTCCAGACTGTTCCTCCTCTGCAAAAGCATTGTGCGACACGTCATTAATTTCCCTTTAAACTTTTCCTTTATTTGAGGATGTATATGAAGTAAAGCCAGCCCTACATCCATAAATACTGTGAGGTCAAGAAGAACTACTGATGATGCTGAGGTACGATGCAAAGTCCTGGTGTCTAACACGATCATGGGGTGAGGCAGGAGGCTTTTGAGTCAAACGATCATTGCATTAAACAGGACACATCAGTACAACCCTGTGTTATCCTCTCCTCCAACTGTACTGAGTGGATAAATGCTCCGCCACGTTATAGAGACTCTATTACAAAGTGAACATGCCTTCCACGAAAGATTGTACAGCGCCTCCACTTGAGAGTGTACAGTACCTTCACCACAAGATATACAGATGTATAACTACAGGACGCAAAGCTCCTCCATTACAATATGTACGGTGCCTCCACCACTGAGTCTACATTCCCTCCACTGTCTACAGTCCCTCCACTGTCTACAGTCCCTCCACTGTCTACAGTCCCTCCGCTATCTACAGTCCCTCCACTGTCTACAGTCCCTCCACTGTCTACAGTCCCTCCACTGTCTACAGTCCCTCCACTGTCTACAGTCCCTCCACTGTCGACAGTCCCTCCACTACTAGCTGTACAATGCCTCCACTACAAAGTCCACCTTAGGGCGCAGGCTACATCAACCACGGTAATGTAGTAACTTGCCCGCCAACACATACACACCTACCTCCACGACCTATGCGAACCCCGCACTAAAGGACATACAGACTCGAACCACAATGAGGTGTACAGATTTCATCTAAACAGCCAATGGTTCGTCAGCCACCACTAGGTAACCACTGCTGGTCATCCACCACTAGTTACCCACTGCCACCCACCCCCCATCACTGGCTGTCCACTGTTGGCCACCCAACACTGGCCCGCGCCCCATTATTGGTCACCCACAACTCATGGCCCACTAGAGACGCCCCGGACCATAATGGCAATGTGGACACAGGACGGCAAGATAACACTGACATTGACACAGTCAACAATTTCACTGTTGTTCCCAAATATCGGGCGAGAAATATTTTTCCTTCTTTCGTGGTCGTACTCAGTTTTATCTTATCAAAGAGTTATGAATTCCTAGACCCAGTAACTACACGTTAAATATATATATATATATATATATATATATATATATATATATATATATATATATATATATATATATATATATATCACAGAAGAACACGTGACTCACTGATATGCTGGTAGCCACAAGGAAAAATGATACACGAAGATTTCAGCGCTTCTGTGAATGATTCACATCTACAGAAATGCAGAGATGATATCGTCTCTTGTATTCCTGAAAATAAGAATCACTCACAAAAGCACTCAGATCTTCATGTTTCATTTTCCTTGCGACTACCAGCATATATATATATATATATATATATATATATATATATATATATATATATATATATATATATATATATATATTATATATATATATATATATATATATATATATATATACAGCACGTCGCTCCCTATACACCAAATCACTCTTTATTTGCTCTATCATAGGCAAGCCTCACACCGTCATAGCATCTTCCACTCCACCCTTATATCTCGTCCTCGGTCTCTACCTTCTTGTGCCCTCTGACACATACATCCTCTTTGTCAACCTCTCTTCACTCATCCTCTCTATATGTCCATACCATTTCACCACACCCACCTCAGGCCTCTCACACAGACTCTTCCTACTGCTACACCTATTTCTTACACAATCACTTCTTACTCGAAGAACCCTCCTCACCCCACGTATTGTTTCTCAAGCATTTCATATGCAACACATCCGTCTTCTTCCATACTTTTTTGGTCTTTCCCTTCAGTCGTCAGGTTGTGTTACGAGGAGTATGTCCATAATCGCCGTTCATAAAACACTAATAGTTGCAGCGCAGTGTCATCGTTGTCCAACTACCGGATTACATCCTTTCTAGCGGAGGTTTGCAACGTTGTTCCAGGCACGGTTAGCACAACAGGGGCAGAGGTTTACACGAACCATCAGGATTATACTCCATCATGCTTCGGCTTAGTCCATTAATGCTGGTGTGACGGTGGCTTGGGCTGCTACGCACGTCCTCGTCGGGCCAGTGACACAGGTGTGTTGGCTTACCTTGACGTGCTCGTAGCCATATGTCTTTATCATGCCCTTCACCAGTATCTGATCATCTTTGTACAATCATACCTCATTCCCATCTGATGCTGTGTCTGGCCTGAGGATGCATTATTTTTGTACCGTGTTAAACCTGCTGCTACAGTGTACTGGTATGTCTTTCATTGTACTGCACTTATCGATTTTATCCTCAAGTCTTCTTATCCACAAGATAAGAAGAACAACAAAAATGGTCTATTTCTTTGGATATCGTTCTTCCCTCTTCTTCTTCTTTACGGATCCTTTGAGTCTAGGTTACAACAGCAACAACAACAAACATCGGAATGAATCGTATTCAGATTGGAAGTGAAGTTGTGAACAATCCAGTCGCATCTTGGAAACAAACGGACACTGGAAGCCCAAAGGTCTTTTATCTTCTCTGATGCCGGATCTGGGAGAGTCGCCATTGCAACCTGCACGAATGTGTTCAGGGAACAATGCATCAAAGATCTGACGCTTGCGTTTCTTTCTACCGATCCTCTCTCTGCCTAACGCGCAGCCAGACTTGTGATTAAACTCTGAAAATATATCATACTTAAATAGAATATGCAGGTTCTTTTTTTTTAGGGGGGGACGTTAAATTGGCACTCTTTCCCTGGCGTTTGGTGACGATTATCATAAATCAGAGTATACAGCACACCCACACTCACCGTGGTCACCCCTGCCATAGCCTCCACTCCAACGCCTCCCCACCCCCAACACCACCACTGTTCAGCATGTGATACATGGCCATCCCCAGCGGTAAACACAGAAATGCCATCAGGTTCTCTTCTCTTAGCCAAGCTCCCACTAGGATCCCATTCCCTGAACTTCCTCACCGACGCCCCTCACGCATATACACACTCTCCACTCTATATCCTTTCCATTAATTAACATCTCAGTTTATCCAATTTCCCCTCAATTTTGCATATTCCTCCTCTCCCTTATCCCATGAATGCCTGTTTAAACGCAAGCTTCACCATGAGAATAACATCCCCCTCCTTCAGCCGTGAATGGGTGCATCGATAAGGGAAGGATCTCAAAGCAGGAAGGAAGGACCATGGAGTAAAGGGGGAAACATTTGATAAAGGATGGGCCTATGTATAATGCAAGAAGGTAAGAAGAGAGGAAATGGTCCAAAAAACGGGGGGTGGAAGGTCAAGGTGACGTCAAAGGGAAAACTGAGGTAAAATTTATGAATTAAAAGGAGGGTGAAGTGTTCTCGTAGAGTCGGATGGGGTAAACATGGCCCTAAACTTGATCTCAAACTCTTTTATGATTAGGTAACTAGTTACTCCCTTGAACTCCTGGTTCTTAACTATCTCAACTGTGTATCTTCTGCCAAATGGTATCCATGATTCAACAAACCGTTCATTATTATTATCATCATTAACATTATTATCATAAGACTGAAAGTGTGTCCAGGGATATGAGAACAGCGCAGGGAGGGAGTGCAGCCATGAAAGACTGTGATGGTATGAGACAAACACAAGGAAAGAGGGGAATATGTCTGATCTGTTTACTAGGAGAGCAAACGGGACTGTGCAAAGTCAGAAGGATATTCAAAGACGTCAGGCGGTGGAAGGGAGGGTTGGCAAAGGCATGTGACGGTGTTCACAGAGTGCTGAGGGCGTGTCAATGGAGTGCACAGGAAGGGGGATGGTGCAACGGGCTAAGGTAGTGCCAGAAGGGGTGTGGGAGGAGACTAGAAGGGGTGAGGGAAGGTATGGCTTAGGGAAGGGTGCCTTATTGCCTGATGAGTGACGACTGTCTGGGTAATGGGAGGGTAGCGGGGAAGGACTGTGCTTATCCAAGAGGATGGAAGGTGGCTACTGTGTGACCCTGTGGCGAAGCCAGTTTGTCCTTGATGATGGCGTCGTTTGTGAGCTGAAAGTGTGTGCAGATGGTGTTGTGAGAAGACTATGAAATGCTGTGAGAAAGGGAAGGCGACAGGAGATCGTGAAAGGGAAGAATGATAGCTATGTCTGTCTGTCTGTGAGAGAGAGAGAGAGAGAGAGAGAGAGAGAGAGAGAGAGAGAGAGAGAGAGAGAGAGAGAGAGAGAGAGAGAGAGAGGATTTAGGAAAGAGTTGAGGGAAGTGAGATTGGTCGAGGAGGACTTATAGCGAGGAGGGATTGGCGTAGGGATTAGCTGGGGGAGGTCGAGCAGGAGGAGGAGGAGGATGGAAGGGAGGAGCTGACACGAGCCTGTCCCGGCAGAGGGAACGATATAACTGAATCCATTTTGAGAAATATGAAGGAAAAATGGGCATCCATGCGACTCACGTGGGAGGTGGGATGAGGAGAAGAAACTGGAGTGAAGCGTTTTAAAAAATATTAGATAATTAGTCCACATGGACTCCCGTGGTGTAGCGGTTAGCGTTCCTGACCATGACGCATGATGGCGGCCGTCGGCCCACAGTCAATCCAGCTGTTCATCATCCACACCAAGGGGCTGGTCGATAGAATTGCTACCTTGCTCAGGCTAGAGTATATGGGACTGGCCTTGATTAGGGCCTCAGCTACCCGTACCGTCTCAGCTAACTTAAAAAAAAAAGGAAAAATGCAAGAAAATATTGAGAGTAAATATTTATATTTACATTCAGTGTTACAAATTACTGTGTGATTCGTTAAATGATGCCTTCTGACGAGCGTTCTTCCTCCCCATCTCATCCTCCGCTTATCTTACTCTCCCCAGGTCACACTCTTCCTTTACGCTTGAACACCTATTCCACCACCCATCCCGTTCCCGTATATCACCTCCCTTCAAGACCATGTCTGACTTCAACACACTGGATACACAGCAAGAATTCAAAGGACGTATATGTACCTGATCCGGCTCGAAATGCAAGGCATCATGGCGAAATATAGTACATACATGGACAGGTAAGACGACTAATGAAAATACCAACACAATGTATCAGTTCGTCAAACGTCAGTGTATGTAAAAAGGCTTAACGCTGTTGTACCCTTTTTTTTTTTGCCTTTTATGCCCAGCTAAGGCTTTTTAAGTCTAAAAGGCTCCAACTATGGCCTTTATCTTCATGAGGGTCAGGCCTTTACTGAGACAGACACACACTAAGTACTATACAAACACTTAATAACACTGAAAAGAAAAAACAAAATTAAGTAAAATCCAGAAAATCTTTTATAAAGGGAGAAATATCCTCTTTGAGGACTTTTCTAAATACCTCGAGATTCTAAATGTCGAGTTAGGAGGGACTTCCCTAGAAATAGAATATGATAGAAATGCCTGAAGAAAACACCCTGATAGATCAAACATCATCATGAAATTAGAGAGAGAGAAAAAATGAAAGTAATCCTGATACATCATTCCCTGACTCTGTATGCTTTCGTGTATGATATCATGCTGAGAACTATTGTTCTAAGAACAATGGCAATTTGTCCAGCAGCGAACCTCGGATTCCGAGAGTCATGCAACACTGTGATAGCTGCCATGCAAGGAGGGAGGAGGAGGGATCGGTCTCTGGCTATCATGACAATCTCCAGGACTTTGAAATTCAAGCGAGAATTTTTTAAGTTTCGCTCCTCCCACCCTTCCTTTCCCCCCATATAACGAGAAACGCCACGCTTCGATCGCAGTGGGTATACGTGAGGTTCGCCTTTGATCCTCTGCCCACGACCGCTGGTGTCGTGGTCGTGTCGCCTGTGAGTTCACGAACGACACGGCCTTCGTGTCGCAGCACCGACCGTGTCACCCAGCGCTCGTTGAGCTGTGTCAATCGCCCCCCCCCCTCATCCGAAGCACTTACGATTCACCATTGCGATGCCTCGTTACCACGTCTCTCTCTCTCTCTCTCTCTCTCTCTCTCTCTCTCTCTCTCTCTCTCTCTCTCTCTCTCTCTCTCCCACCCCACTGCAGTGCTGTGCGCCACAGAGCAAACTGCCAGCGCATGAGACTAACAGCAGCTGTGCCGCAGCTAAGTCGGGTCCTCTAGCTTCCTCCTGACGCACAGCTAGCAACCTCTGCACATGACGCTCACACCCTGCGCCTCGCCGTCTCGCTACCTCCTCCGAGCACCTGCATGCGACGCCCTCCCGTCGGAAGACCTGGGCGTCAGGTAGGCGGCACGAACGCACCGCCGCTGAGACGCAGAGAGACACTTGTCAGGTCGGACGGCGACACAACGCCGTCAGCGTCTGTCCCTCGCTGACTGCAGATGTCATAACCCTCGTCTCTCGCGGAAGAGCCGAAATATCCGCTTCATATGAGCACCGGCCTACGTCATAAAGTTCGGTATGACGTTATGAGCACCGGCCTACGTCATAAAAGGTCTGTATGAAGGTTGTAGAAGGTCATGGAATCGTTGGTTCCCTCATTACCGGGCGATATTGTCGTGCTGGTGAGTTCAGATTTGTGCTGGTGAGTTCAAACTTGTGCTGGTGAGTTCAAACTTGTGTCTGCTGTTGAGTCGAGCTCGTGTTAGGTGCTGGTGAGTTCAGACTTGTGTCTGGCGAGCTCAGACTTGTGTCTGGTGTTGCGTCGAGCTTGTGTTACAAATATAGTAATTATCAGCACACAGGGGTTTAAAAAGTTATATGATGAAATTGTTCGAGAGATGAGGATCGCTCGTGTAAAACTCCCTACCCGTCCATTACAACGAGGTGAACACACACACACACACACACACACACACACACACACACACACACACACACACACATAATTTGTAGGCAATCTCCAGTAATGAAACAGCTGCACCTGCAAATGAACCCCTAACTCAGGCCCTGCGGGAAAAGCACCAATCTGCTGCTGCAGCACCAGGGGCGACGTGGCCAGCTTCCTGAGAGCTGCAGGAGGCTCATAAGGATATAAGGGACTCCTGGGGTGGGGGTATAAGTGAGTTAGTGCTCGCGTGAGGCACCCAGAACATGAATACTGGTTAACAAGAACTCGTTCGTTGCCGAGGCGCGCGCGCGCCCCCCCGAGGCCAAATATCATGGGCAAACTCGCCAGGGCTAAATTTACGTCTTCTGTTGATGAAATGAAAGACACGTACGACCTTGTTAGAGGTCGTTATTCTATCAGAGATATCGTTAGGTAGTTCGCCCCTTCGGTCCTCTCGGTGAATTCAACAGTGTAAGAGAGTACAATCAAATATCGGGGTTACTCCCTCATTAAGCCAGTGATGAGGGGAGATGATAGTGTCGAACAAGGCTATCTATCAACTTTATCTTCCCTCGTCTCCTTACGTTTGTGTCATCAAAGACGATGGTTCTAGTAAGCTACAAGACGCGAGGGACCTGCTACGAGACGTGAGGGACCTGTTACAAGATGTGAGGGACCTGCTACAAGATGTGAGGGACCTGCTACAATATGTAAGGGACCTGCTACAACATGTGAGGGACCTGCTACATGATCATGATGTGGGGGACCTGCTACAAGATGTGAGGGACCTGCTACAATATGTAAGGGACCTGCTACAACATGTGAGGGACCTGCTACATGATCATGATGTGGGGGACCTGCTACAAGATGTGAGGGACCTGCTACAAGATGTGAGGGACCTGCTACGAGAAGTGAGGGACCTGCTACAAGACACAGATGTTTCATTTGCCGTCTATATCATCTTGCTCGCCAGCACAAACTCTCCTTCCTCACCAACCCACACTGACCTACGGATTCCCTTTCCCCGGTGTAAAATTTTCTTCATACGTCACGGGTACTCTCTGTGACGAGCATAAGGCTGACAAAGTGGGTCTCCGTAACTTCAATTATTAGCTCTATAATACTACAGTAGCGTATTACAGGATACCATCAAGTTATATTATTTTTTCCCTCAGTATGAGAATGCTCGTATAGCCTTCAATCTAGAAGAAAAGAAAGTCTAAGCTTCGTAAGGCGATTGCTGAAGAAGGGGGAACAAGGAGCTTCCGGAAAAAATGGACTCCGAGTATTGTACTATACTAAGCCTTCCATTTCATCGTTCCGGAAACCATGACACACTTACGGAAAAAAACAATACAAACATCATTAAGAGATCCAGGAGACCTGACATACTTCTTGAAGAAACCTCTTACGTCTGGGGGTAAAGAAGTCCTTGGATCGACAAAGAATATTGACCTGACGTACTTCTTGAAGAAACCTCTTACGTCTGGGGGTAAAGAAGTCCCTTGAATCGACAAAGAATACCGTTTCCAGGACATGAGACCCATCATGATATACCAAGGATCGAGTAAGTTAACCCAGCGGGCCAAGACCAGACCTTTCACGAGGTTCCTTCTCTTTAACCCGTGGTGCTCAAGGGAAAAGACGACCTTTAGACTCAACTTTTTCCCCAAGTTCCCAATAATACCATCTATATCCCTCAGCCAAAAGAATATTCTGCTTTGCTAAAACGGAGGAGGTTGAGGTGAAAAACACTCCTGGAAAGGCCTGGAATAATATTTACATTCTAGGATGCATTCTTCCCCGAGGCTATAAATCCCATAAGCTGTGATTAAATACATATACATATACATATCAGTTCCGTAAAGAAGGAAAAATGGAAAAGAATGAAAGACCTGTAGGTTATCTCTCTGGAGACTCTGCCATCCGTTTTCTTTGCGTCTCTTTAATGAGATACAAATTGGAGCTGCTCTCTGGGGATTCCAGAACGAGCGCTATACCGAACGAGGGTAACTGAATCACTCGGGTGACTAAATGATTTATCTAAGTGTGTGCTGCGAATTCTGAGCCCAATGACCATTCAGCATTTTGGCGACTCGGATCCACGTTCTCCACGACACTGTTCGTCCAAGAGTCCCTTACTACAACCACTCGAGCGATCACTTGTGTCCAGGCGCCTATCCACCAAGTGGGCAATGCCTACCACAGGAGGAGGGATGTGTACACCATGATCCTCACATCAACTCCACCACCAACATTCCTTTTTTGTTGTTGTTGTTGTCGGTCTACTTTCCCATCCCTTTGATATCTACGTCTCTCCCGGTAAATACGGTCTCAGTGTCGCAGGTCATCATCAGTCAAGGGTAAAAGAAGCTCTCTGTGTCCCACTTCTCCTCGTCGTATAATCAACACCCTCGTCTTCCCCTCCTGGCACACTACCGCTCTTCAGGCTTTCCTCCTTCCTCTAAATCCCCTCCTTATCACTTCCTTCGTCAGTCCGCGTTATCTTCCCTCCACCACCAACTCCTCTCACCCAACCCCTTAACCTTCACTTTTGAGATTGCCTTCGCCCCCTCCTTCAATCTTCACTTCCTTCAATCTTCCCCACTTCTCCCTTTATCCTCCCTGAGCATCCTGCCACCTTCGCCTTCGCGTGATGTCACCCGACAACAGGAGAATCTGTCCTCAGCGTCGGCTAAAGAAAACCCGTTCGTTCGGCGGGTGCCCCGTGTCTCTCTCTCTCTCTCTCTCTCTCTCTCTCTCTCTCTCTCTCTCTCTCTCTCTCTCTCTCAAGCCATCTATTAAAAGAAGAAGGAAAGAAAAAGGCTGTTGTATAAAATTTCCCGCGCGGATCTGGATCGGGTTATGGCGCTGAAGGTAAAACTGATTTATTTCGTATTTTTTTTCCCGTTCCCTCAATCGCAGCAGATGATCAATGAAGGGCATAAGAAGCTTCGAGGTGATTTGGTTGATTTCCAGAAGCTCTCGAAGTTATCCAGATGGGCGGAAAATTTGAAGGACAGAAATCGTCTTGCATGATCTCAGTTCATATGCCTTTGAAACCTTTGTATATATGGACGACATTACGGGGAAAAAAAAAAAAATAAAAAGGAGGGGAATCATCGGTAGGACGAGTGGGCTTCCAACTCGCTGTGTGACGGAGAACTTGCCTTTTCCTCCGACGTCCGACAGTGATATATCTATGAGAGACGAAGGTGAAGACGGTCTCGAAATGTTGGGAAGACGCTGGAGACATCGAAGTAAAGCATCCTGGATCAGAAAGACGCATCATCGTCTTATTATGAGCGTCGAGGAGGAGGAGGAGGAAGAGGAGGAAGGGCGGCCCACAGATCATTTCAGCCGATCCCAAAACGTTTGTAAGGACGAGGACTGTCGATTGGATGGGTTATCTCGTCTGGAATTAACTACCTACTAACCCACGAACAGCTTGGCTTTAATGGCGAACCCACCGATTGAGTAAGGATGAGAGAGACAACACGATGATGAAAAGGTCTTATATCTAACGAAAAAAATGTTCCTATTATCTTTTTTTTTTCATCCTATTTTCATTCAGCTTCTCCTTTCTCATGTTATTTGCACTACACTTGAAACACATCACATATCACATGCGCTGCACATGAAACACATCACATACCACATGCACTACACTTGAAACACATCACATATCACATGCACTACACTTGAAACACACATCACACATTACATGCACTACACTTGAAACATCACATACCACATGCACTACACTTGAAACACACATCACATATCACATGCACTACACTTGAAACACATCACATATCACATGCACTACACTTGAAGCACATCACATATTACATGCACTACACTTGAAACATCACATACCACATGCACTACACTTGAAACACACATCACATATCACATGCACTACACTTGAAACACACATCACACATTACATGCACTACACTTGAAGCACATCACATATTACATGCACTACACTTGAAACACATCACATTTTACAAACTGACGTGAAACACTCGAATAAAACATTATCGCTCAACTTCCTCATTAATGATCTTAACCCATCTATTCGTAAAAGTTCTCACGAAAGTTCTGACAAATCTTAATGACACGGGAAACACGACCGTTCGAAATTAGTACTTCGCTACAGCCACTTAGCAGCATTCGCTAACGGGTGTCCAGGAAAACTCCACCGACGGCTGGCAAAGATCAGGTCAAACCCACTGCTTGAGCAGTTACGCAAGGATGACACTGTAATGCCAGATGATATACGACGACTTCTTCCACACACACACACCCCCGAGGGCATTATCTTGGTGACCATCACGGTAGATTTAGGCTAGGAAAGTGCACCACTTGTAGCATGATAGACACTATGTGCTTCCAGTGTACATATGAACAATGCTGACTTGCGAGAGGTCGACGGGAGAGAGATGCTGTCAGACGCACGAGTTCTTACTGGAGCTGTGTGTTGACTTAGGTGACTCTATTTAGCTATATATCTATCATCTATCTATCTATCTATCTATCCATATATATATATATATATATATATATATATATATATATATATATATATATATATATATATATATATATATAACGAACTTTAATCTAGCTGTTATAATTAATGCAATAGAGCCTGACATTACATGTCTAATGTTTAAGTGCCTGGAATATTCCAGACTTTCATGAGAGAGAGAGAATAGGAATGTTTTAATACATATGTTCATAAAATGGCGAAGATATTCAACACCCATCACCTCCATTACAGTTTTAACTTTGGAATACATGCAAGAGGAAATTCGGAAAATTCTCAGGGTATTCTTATCTCTGTTGTTGCCCCATGAACGACATATGATATATCCTGTCGTCTGTATATATATATATATATATATATATATATATATATATATATATATATATATATATATATATATATATATATATATATATATATGAGTCGTTCCGTTTCTCATTTTTGAGTCACAGAGAAGTAAAAAAAAGTCGGGATATTTATCTAAAAATTAAGTTCAGTTACGAAAGATTGTGTCACTCAAGGCTACACCAGCACAATAATTCTGTATCTGTATTTTATAATTTACTGTGGATATAGTTGGAACTCACTTGAATAATATGTGCACTGGACATAGAATATGATATAGCAATAAAGACGATTTTTCTGTCAATGAAGACAAAAGTGAATACTCCTTTTCCATGATATTTCATCAGCCAAACATTTCGATGCGTGATGGATTCAGGACATGTATACTCAAGTCTTCCAATGATGGGCTGGGTTCGTCTCCCCTGTTGACTATGGGCGGTAAAGACGAGGTTAACTACCCATTGAGGTCCCTGTTGACTACGGGTGGTAAAGACGAGGCTAACTACCCATTGAGGTCCCCTGTTGACTACTCGTGGTAAAGACGAGGCTAACTACCCATTGAGGTCCCGTGTTGACTACGGCAGATAAAGACGAGGCTAACTACCCACTGAGGTCCCGTGTTGACTACGGCAGATAAAGACGAGGCTAACTCACTCACTACCCAGCGAGGCATCCTGAGCCTGTGAGCTTAGCTTTCTTATCTACTGACACAGTGAACGACGACGGCGCGGGCGCACCCACACACGGGCACACACGACCTCGCTTCCTACCTACCTAGTCACCGCATGTAATTTCCTCCCAGAGGATATTTACCGTAGTGCGTCTCCTGCGTCCTCACCTCCTCCTCCCCCACACACTCCCGCGGAGTCTGCACCAGTCATTTCCTCAGCTGCCACACTTTTTCTACTTGCGGAGACCCCACGGGAGCTATTTACGTGCTACGTAATTCATACAGACACCGACGAGGGAGAGAGAAAAATAGGTTTTCCCCATCCCTCACTCCCTAAGAGCTCAGACTGGCAAACCTATTCTCATGTTCACCTTTATAGAGGGAAAAAAAAAACCAAACTGAAGACTTTGGTAGCCTAAGTAATCCACACAGCTTCTATCATTCCTCTCTCTCTCTCTCTCTCTCTCTCTCTCTCTCTCTCTCTCTCTCTCTCTCTCTCTCTCTCTCTCTCAGTCAACAGTCCCGAGAGTAGTGTTGCTGCTTCTGTGGTCGGGCTGGGGGTTCGAATCCGCAGCGACGATGAGGGCAATCAGGCATCAAGGAAGGACTTCCCGAGTCTGGGTAACGGGACCCGACCACCACACCCACAACTGCTGCTGCTGTTGTCGGTTTCTTCTGCTCCTTCCCCCCCAAAGCTGCCACCCACCAGCTGCTGCCCTTGCTTCTCTCAGGTCTACCACCCCTCCAACTGCTGCTGCTGCAGCTGTCTATATCTTTAGAAAACGGCTATCAGGCAAACCACTAACAATTTCGTGTCTGCAAACACTGGCTGGGTTCGCTACCATCAACCTGATGCAAAATAACCAATTTCTATGCAAAAATGAAGAAGATAAGACTACCATGCGATCCTGATGGTGGCTTTCTTTTTTCCCCCTCTTCTTTGCCCACACACATACACACACACACACACACACACACACACAAAAGAAAATCGCCCCAGCTTGTAATCTGGCGAGAGGTCAGGTCAGGAGGTCAGCTATAGGTCGTGAAAGCCACGACCCACGCCACCTCAGCGTGATGAGGTCCTGGTGGTAATATTTGGACGGGTGGGGTCATCTGGAGGGGTTTTAAAGTACAGGTCACCAGCTTTCACATCAGCCTTTATTATGACGACGAAGTGCATCGTCAGCGGGGACTGCCTTCGTCGACCTTATGCGTGCGCAGTGGGAGGGATTATACAATCTGGTTGTGTGTGTCTGGACACTTAGGATGATCCTGGTCCGACAATACATCTGTCAGATGGGGTTGAAGACGATGGTTGTGGAGGCCATAAGGACTGAGACCATCCGCGATTCTCGTGTCATGATTCCGTGGATGTGATCATATTTCGCCATCAACAGTATCCGAAAATGAAGATCAAAAAGAGGCCAACGCTTATAGACTTCTCTTTAAAAAGGCTTTACTAAGGAACGTCGGCCCCTGTATACCACTTTTTTCTTTTTTCTCTCTCTCTCTTCCTCATCTCTTATCTGTATTCTTTGTCATTATGATTTTTATCTTCAGCTACGCGGCTTATTTATCTATCTACTGCAATTCGTAGTTTAGTAAACTCTTTTATTACCTCAGCTCTTGTTTATCATCCCAGACTACACACACACACAAACACACACACACATCAAAGTCTAAAGCATCTTAATTCCCTACGATTCATCTCCAGGTCTTCCACAATACATTCATCACTTATGCTCTTTCTCTCGTGCATCCCTCTTGTTCCAGCCTCTTGCGGGTCAACATAAAACGTCCTTTCATACGAAAAAATACTCAGTCCTAACGCATCTTTTTCCCTACAATGTCGAGTTTCTATCACGTTTTTTTTTTCTTTTTTGCTCGTAGAACGTTTAAGTTGCAAGACTAATAGAGAGATATTGCTAGGGTGTAAGTACGTATTGCGATGACTTACGATCACTGCTTAAGAAATAAAGATAAGAAAAATTCGTAGTTTTTTTTAAAGATATTTCAATGTGGAAGTGAGTCAGTGTACGTTTGGGTAAGAGACATTAGGGAAGTGGGTAAGCCTGTGTTAAAGGAGGATACATTAGGATTAGGGGTTAGGATCAGACTGTCTTACGGAGGATACATTACATTGGGGTAAGGGATCAGTCTATATTAGGGCAGGAGACGTAAGGGAAGAGAGTCGGTCTACTTTAGGGTAGCAGGCATTAGGGTAGGGGCTCAGCCTGTGTTAGGGCAGGAGACATTAGGGGTTGAGGTTCAGTCTGAGTTAGGGCAGGAGATATTAGGGGTAGGGGGGTCAGTCTATGTTAGGGCAAGAGGCATTAGAGAAGGGGATCAGTTTCTCTATTGTTCCAAAAACTGACCTGAAAAAAACATTCATCCAACTCAAGTTCCCCGAATCCTTGGCTCTCACTTTACGTTTCCAATGTCTATAGTCAGAGCAAACAGAACTCGCGTATTCAAGTTTATCACGAAAACACAAACTTCATAGCTCACACGACACCTTCGTGGTCTTAGTTCAATGTTTATGATTCTCATTAAAAGAGTCAAAGCAAATAAGTTTTTTCCACAATTTCTCGTCTTCTTTTTTAATCGAAATCTACAACCTCTTTGGCTACGCTGACCACGCCTTCTTAGACACATTGGTTGTTGGGCCAGCCCTAACCAAACACCAGCTCTCACTAAGAAGGAAGTTTTTAGGTACCAGCTTAACAGAGATGAGCAATGGGATTTGGGTTCTACGTTGATGGGGAACCCACTGAATACTATACCCCAGCTGATGCTGCCCATGTGACCATCCTGTGCCGGGCGGAGGGGACATGGTGGAGGTCCTTTTATTCCCAAGAGAAATATATGGTTGACACGTACCATCGGCCGCACGGAGAAGCCAGCCAGCACCTTTCATCTCTTTGTCATGGCGTCTGAACCACTACTGATGGAATATCTTTATGTTTTCTTCAAAGCTTTTTCTTCTTATATATACTATCTTCGGCGTTCCATGAAAAGTTTCCTTCCAGACTTGCGTGTTTTCGAGGTGCAGTTGAGAATTAGTTTTGGAGCTGGATCCAGCGACAATATCAAAGACGAAAGGAAAAGTCTTTGATGTCTCCTGATACTGTGACTGGAGAAAATTCTCAGAATTCAATCTCGCTTTGAAAGAGAACGTGAAAACCTTGCTATCGCAGTATAGTATATGCTGAGGTTATTTCCTGTGGCATGTTTTCTCTCCAGCTTCTGTGATAACACTTGAGAATTATTCAGGGAGAGCTTTTAATCATTCTCTTTTCCCCTGATATGGAAATCTTCACTGCTCATGTATGATTCACCCTCGCTCGGCTTGTGTTTATACATTCCAATTCTCTTTCAGTGGAATGAGGATCAGAGTCTTCGGAATCATCATATTTTCCCAAACTGCAAGGAACGCTTTCATATACCATATCCCTCTGAGACATGAACTGGTCTTCTACTGTTTCCTGGGGAGTCCTTTCGTAAAGCACAAAAGTGATCGTCATTATTTAGAGAAATGAGTAAAAAAGAAACGCCAGACGTATCCATAATTAGCATTCGCTGACCCCAAACTCTTCCTATGCCTTAGACATCACGAACAAAGTTAAAAGACTGCAAGTTAATGAATAGACAGTGCAGAATCCCAACATTAACTAAGATACTCGCTTTCTTAACTATCTAGATAACGTTATTCTCAACTATTTAGATACTTTTTGTATGTGTTAACTATATAGAGACTCTATGGATTTGTTAACTGTATAGATACTCTATGGTTTTGTTGACTATATAGATATTGTGACTTTAAGAGAAGAACCTTTGATCTTTTTCCTTCTACATTGGAATTCTCGTCAAGTGAGTATCTGTGTATTCAGATGAGTAATGTATGCCTTAGATAACAATGAGGAAATCCAATTAGAGGTGACGAGTCTTTCTTCGCTTAAGGAGCACACGAGAACCCTGTAGTTATCAGGACTCTAGACATCTTTGGCTTAGCAACAGAGCCGGTAGGTCTCTCTCTGTGTGCCTGGAACACCCTCATTTCACACGGTCTCTGTCCATGAATATGCAAAGAGAGTCGATCTCGCAGCCGTGAGACTCTCAAAGGGAAATGCAAAGACGGTCCTCCTAAGTCTTGTGGGACACGGTTGAATTCCTGGAGGAGGTAAAGTGTGATGGGGGTACTTTTGTCACGTGCAGAGTTTCCGGTGACGACTCCAGTCGTGCTTCCAATACGCAAGACTTAAGTATGGCTGATGGTTCCAGTAGCACGACCCACAGTCCATGGTTCCAGCAGCAAGACCCGCAGGTCATGGTTCCAGTATCAAGAACCGCAGGCCATGGTTCCACCAGGAAGACCTGAAGATTATGGTTCCAGAAGCAAAGCCCACACGTCATGGTTCCAGCAGCAAGACCCGCAGGTCGTGGTTCCATCAGTAAGACCCGCAGGTCATGGTTCCAGCAGCAAGACCCACAGGTCGTGGTTCCATCAGTAAGACCCACAGGTCATGGTTCCAGCAGCAAGACCCGTAGGTCATGGTTCCAGCAGGATGACCCACAGATCACAGGGTTCCAGCAACAAGATCCACAGTCCACAGTTCCAGCAGCAAGAGCCACATCTCATGATTCCAGCAGCAAGACCTTCCAGGTCATGATACCATCAGTAAGACCCATTGGTCCGTATATACTACTATTGATTCTCGTCGCTTGCGATAGTTGCCTGCGAACATTATTGCCTATAATACACGTCAGTGATGTTCCTGTTGACAATATATCCTTCGGCTGGTCGTCCTTGCCCGCTGATGGTTCCTGTCCTCGACGCTTCCTGTGGATGATAACTTCCGAAGGTGATTCTTGGGACTTATGATTATAGGCAGCGAACTATTCCACTTAAATCACACTTCCAGCCGTAATATCATTTCAGGCAACTTCGTAAAGTCTTTGTGAAGCAATTGGAGTCAAACTTAGAGGTTCCATATGTTGTTCTGAAGTGTCTCGTGCCATGAGAGGTGGTCATTATATTCCATGTGGTTTGTAGTATGTTCTGGACGTACAATTGCTAAATAACGTCAGGTCAAGAGGTCATAACACCGAACCACAGATGTCTCATAGGTACTTCTCGACCCTCAGTGCGAACTAGTGTTCGCAGTCCATGCTGCCTTGACCTGGTTTTGCTTATCTGTCCATACATTTGTCTATTTATCTATTCATCTATCTATTTCTTCTACCCGTCAAGATCAGTCCATCGAAACTAGGGCCATGCCCTGATTTAGCTCAATGAGAGCACATCGCCCCCCGTACACCATATCGCTCCAGTTCACTCTATCTAATGCACGCCTCATGCCCTCCTTCATATTCAGGCCCCAATCACTCAAAAGTCTCTCACACTATCCTTCCATCTTTTCTTTGATTTCCCCATTTTCTTCGTCCCCCTCCACTTCTTACATATGTATACACTCTTGGTCAACCTTTCCTTAGTCATCCTACCATACGTCCAAACCATTTCAATAAACCATCTGCAGCTCACTCAGCCATACGCTCCTTACTACCACACCTCTGTCTCCTTACAAGACAGTTCACTTCCAGCATATCCAACCTCTTACGTTATATTTTACCTACGGCCAACTCTGAAACATAGCCATTATGGTAATGAAAGAATAAGAATACACAGTTACCCACAGCATTCCAACACAGTTTCAAACGAAGTCCTGCTCTGAATGAGCCAGCTGTACAAGCAGTCAACAGGTACTCAGACGAGTACGAAATACGAGGGAGACATCTTTTGTGTAATCAGGGACAATCAAAATATGTCCCCGTCTCTCTCTCTCTCTCTCCAGGGATCACAAATGACACCGTTGTTACATGGTAATGCTGTACGCCCTGTACTCATCCCATCTCTCCTTGTCACCCTGTGTTAATCATCCCGACACCTGCTATTGGACCTGTCGTGGTATATATATGCATGACCCCATAATTACCTGTCGTGCCACACAGTACTCGTCAGTGGTCTGGTTGTAATCTAGATGTCACAGTGGATGAGTAATCACAGATGATCAATCGTCATATGTTCGTTTGTGGTGTGTGTGTGTGTGTGTGTGTGTGTGTGTGTGTGTGTGTGTGTGTGTGTGTGTGTGTGAAACACGGTCTTCTCATTCGCATGAAAGGGCCTCTAACTCAAAAGACACAACCTGTTACTCCGACAGGCTGCCATACAACATGGTCAGGCTCGTTCCCTCCACCATATGGCACTAGAATGAAAAGATTCTGGTTGTAGTTCGTGAGAAGCCGAACGTGCAGCAGGGAGTCTTATTAGGAATATAATAATGCTTTTGGATTCGTCCCTCTCCTTCCCTTCCTCAGTTGCTGTCTTCGTCACACGTAACACAAATATAAGGAGGTGAATGATGGGTGTCACTCATGCAGGGAGGGATTATTTACCATAACTGTGTTGCTATGGTTTCACTCACTTGTGTTTCTAGTGTCCACCTCACTTGTGTTGCTAGTGTCCAGTTCACGTCCAGCACATTTGTGTTTCTAGGGCCCAGCTCACGTGTGTTGCTTGTGTCCAGCTTACTTGTTTCGGGGGTGTCTCAGCTCACATGCGCCTTCACTTTAAGTTACAAGTGCCCTACCTCAGCCATATTTCTAGCATCTCAACTCTGAGTTTCTTGCGTCTCAGCTCACTTATGTTGCTAGCGTTTCAACTCAACTGAGTTTTCAGTGTCTCAGCTATCTTGTGTCTCTGGTATTCACACCAAACCTTCCTCAGTACAAACCTTGACACAGTGTTGATGACCACAGTTAACTAAGATCCCCACATCAGGCGAACGTCCGGATAAGGACATCTTTACAAGCTCCTAAAGCTCCATGAAAGCCAAAAAAAAAAAAAATGGATAAACCTCAAGCTACATCCTCAATTCCGTCCTTGTCCCAAGGAAAAATATCCTCAGTCCGGCTCATCATGTTTACCTCTGTGACCCAACACACAAAAGACGCCTTGAAGACCCACCCGTGTAAGATGCTGGTAGCTACACCAGGCGCTTGAAGCCCTCCTCGTTCCCTTGAAGCCTTCCTGCCACCACCAAGCCACTCATACGACCAAAGATAACAATTAAACTTTCGTGTGGCCTCGGGTTATCATCACCTCACTCGGCACATAAACAGGATAATCTATGCAGTGGATCTACCGTTCCTCCTTGGTGTGCGAGTTTGAAACTCCAAGGTAGAAAGGTGGAAGGACGCTTCCCTTTGTTGAGGTTGCTGGATACGTAATAAACATCTCCCATGAGGGAAGACGATGCCTTGTGTCTGTCCACCACAAAGGTCCGTCTCCAGAGGACTATATCTGTTTACAGAACGCCTCTTACAGCAGAGCCGGAGAGGGGAAAGGAAAGAAGAGATGGCTAGTGAGGATAAGAAAGGGAGGATGTTCGAGGGAAATGATGACTGTACGAACGACACAGGGTTATTTTCAGGACACAGGCCATAAAGGATCGCAAGACAGCACCGGAGAAAGGTGATGTGGAGGGAGAGTGGTGTGGAGGGAGAGTGTTGTGATAGGAGGGTGTTGTGGAGGGAGAGTGTTGTGGTAGGAGGGTAATGTGGAGGGAGAGTAGTGTGGAAGAAGAGTGGTATGGAAGGGAGATTGGTGTGGAGGCAGAGTGTTGTGATAAGAGGGTGTTGTGGAGGGAGGGCGGTGTGGAGGGAGAGTGGTGTGGAGGGAGGGTGGTGTGGAGGGAGGGTGGTATGGGAGAAAAGACTATCTTCTCTATGCCCCAACATCTAGCCATCACCCAGCACCATCACTTGGTCAACACACACCGCCATACTTCATGTCACCATTCCTGTCGATGCCAAATTCATTACATATCGAGATATATCACAACAACAAATATCCAATACGAGGAGTATTTCGTCCACAAACCAATAAACACCATGAAACTTCAACATGAATTGGAAACTGAATTCTTAAACCATCACAAGATATCATAAAGAGAATCCAAACCCACTGTCACCATGCTGCAAATCTTTCAGAAACTGCGCCTTTGTCGAGGGATTAGTTCTACGTAGGCACAGCAGCTTCCAGTGGTCTAAACTGAGTTCCAGACGGGGGCTCATCACTCCACTAATTGTCGGAGATTATGACGTTGCGTCAGAGAGATCAAGGGATTCCAACCCAGTATCCAGCTTTCACAAGCACACAGCTCTGGTGTGTGTGTGTGTGTGTGTGTGTGTGTTCGTAACCTCTCCCCCCACCACCGCCACTACAACCGCCAGCACCACACACCACCACAGGTAACCAGACTTTTAGATCTGAGCGATTACGACCTGTGTGTTAAAGTGGGAGAGAGTCTTATGTACTCATAGCTCACATATTATATATATCTGTACACACATACACACACACACACACATATATATATATATATATATATATATATATATATATATATATATATATATATATATATATATATATATATATATATATACATAGAGAGAGAGAGAGAGAGAGAGAGAGAGAGAGAGAGAGAGAGAGAGAGAGAGAGAGAGAGAGAGAGAGAGAGAGAGGGGGGGGAAGTGGAAAGCTGAGAGAGAACTCTAAAGCTTAGCTGTGTGAGGGAAGAAGGAGATGCAAGTACACCAACGCATTTGACCTTTCTCGTGGGCTCTTGGGAGCCTCATCATACAAAACACTAAGAATAAAATTCACGCTGAGAAACTGACATTGAAAACGAACAGTAAAAAAAAAGGAAAGATAAATTGTAGCTTTGCATCATGTACGTGGCGCCCACTGGTGAAAATAGACTTAGACTCAAGTTCTCCTCACTGGAAGCATAAAGACTGTATCAAATCACCATTGCTTTCTCGAACTTAGGTTATAAGCACAGATCTAGGAGCATAAAGATCAAAAGCGAGACTTAAACAGGGATCGGCCCATAACTAGCAAGTGTTCCTCCACTGATGCCTCGTCACTTACCGGAGCCAACTTTTCCCAAGGTGGAAATTGAAAAGAGAAAAGTAAGACTCCTATTTCTAGAGAATAGCTACTTTTCCATACGAAGAACACTACTGATTAATCAAAAGAACTCCTTCGCGGAGATAAGAACCACCAGGATTCTTTTTTTTCGTCGCTAGGCAGTCCGCCTCCCAAAAGAACAATCATTTTTTTTAACCTGGAGAGCAATTTCTCTCTCTCTCTCTCTCTCTCTCTCTCTCTCTCTCTCTCTCTCTCTCTCTCTCTCTCTCTCTCTCTCTCTCATTCATCAATGAACACAATTACTTTTTCCCTCCCAAGGGGAGGGGGGGGAGTTGGGAGGGAAAACAATATTAGCCCTGCTTTCAACGAGAGAACAACGGTCAACACGCTCTTAGCGTCAACATGTAACCCACCTCTGTATTGTCCGCGCCAATTGTAATACTCAGAATATGGGTGGGTGGGTTAGCCACACTAGCTACCCTACCCGTATATTGTTGGCTGGCCAAAAGTCAACACTGGCGATGCCTTCCAACCCCGTTATTGTATTCCTCTCTGCACCAGTTTAATATTTCTCCCCTGCGCAACAAAAAACCAGAATGGAGAGAGAGTGGGTAGCCATGATATATATATATACATATATATATATATATATATATATATATATATATATATATATATATATATATATATATATATATATATATGTATGTATGTATGTGTGTGTGTATGGCGGGGTGGCGACGGGAATGAATAAAGGCAGCAAGTATGAACCATGTACATGTGTATATATATGCATATGTCTGTGTATGTATACGTACGTATACGTTGAAATGTATAGGTATGTATATGTGCGTGTGTGGACATGTATGTATATACATGTGTATGTGGGTGGGTTGGGCCATTCTTTTGTCTGTGTCCTTGCGCTACCTCGCTAACGTGGGAGACAGTGACGAAGTATAATAATGATAATAATGACAATAGTGATAATAATAATAATAATTGGCAACTGAGGAACGATGAGGGACTTCTTATTTCTATCTATATATCTATCTATCTTGCTACCTATCCATCTATCTTCCTCAACCGTGTTCACCTTCCTTCAGCATGTTCACCCACGTCTTCCACGAACCCGTGCACTTACATCCTCCTGTTCAGTCACATCTTGTCCTAGGCTATTTAGTCACACCTTCCCTCATTCTGTTCAGTCACATCACGCCTTAATTAAGCTCTTAAGTCATATCTATCCTCCGCCTGTTCAGTCACACCTTGCCTCGACCTGTTCAGTCACATCAAGCCTTAATTAAGCTCTTAAGTCACACCTTGCCTCGACCTGTTCAGTCACATCACGCCTTAATCAAGCTTAACTCTTCGGCCGCGTCTTGCCTGCGCCTGCGCGTCTTCCAGCGACCCTTGGCAAATTGGAAAACTTGAGGAGGCTTCCCGGAAAAGCCCCATCAACGGACGTCAACTCATAAATGAGATGTGACAAGTTAATGATGTCAACATCGCCTCCAGCAGGTGTCGGGAATACGTGAAGTATTCCATTAAACTTATACTAGGAAGAGGCCTTCGAGTTCTGACAGATATCATTAACGAGGAGAGTATTCCACCACCACCAGTCCTGGAGTCAAGACTCTTGTTGAGGATGTTATATTGGAGCGTTGTATCCATACATGTGTGTAGGATTATAGCCATTGTCGCGGTCTTTCTCTGCAGACTGTATGTCTCTTTCATCACCATCAGTTACGACAGACAATCAATCGTTCGTGTCGGTTTGGAGGGACGTAAGGGACACAAATAAGGTTCAGATAAAGAGTGATTAAATGGGCCGGGATGTGTGTTTCTCTCTCTCTCTCTCTCTCTCTCTCTCTCTCTCTCTCTCTCTCTCTCTCTCTCTCTCTCTCACGCCTTTACGAACGAGCAACCTCAATAATCCTCGTCTCTCGTGTCACTGACCATACCACGCGTCGTGATGACAACAGACACGGAAACGCAACGTAGTCTTCACTGTATGTACGTGTGCCTTCCAGTAACTTACGTGCGCGACTTTCATATTTTGGACTCGTGTGTTTTGATGAGGGCAAAAATGTTCTTTTCAATTCTATTTTATTCTTTTTTCATGCGAGGAATCATTTCCACGTTATCAAATGTTCATTTGCATTTCATATTACTGAACGGATTATTCGACTACACTTTGGAAAGAAAAAAAAAATGAAATGTGTAAAAAGAAAAAGGGAAAATAGTGACGTGTTTTGCACAGAGTTCCCACAGGGGGGGGGGGGGTTCGTCGCCATGAATACTCGTGTCATAGCTGATTACCAACGGATAATTACCACCCGGGGATTACCCTGAATAGATTTACTCTAATTATACAGGAAATATAATACCTTAGGTATTTTTCCCCCCTACACTTTCTATATACAGACGGCTTTGATATATTTCGTCATCATATTTTGTTTCTCTCATGTTCACTCAAAGGGCGAAAATATTTTCCAATATTTCCTTCAGTTTATTTCCTAACTTTTTTTTTCGGTTTGAACGGCCTTTTAAATGTTCTTTTTCAGACATCAACTTCCTTTTAAAAGGGGGACTGGTGACTGGGAACACCTGATTTGAAATGAGGACATTACATAAGTACACGCGGTGAGTAAGTAAGATGACATTGTTTGATAACACACTACTAACTGATAGGCGTGCAGAAGAGAGGCTCTTTAATGTGAACGTGATGAGAGTGTCAGCTGTTGCGGGACGTCTGATCATTACCTGAAGGAGGCGAGGGCGAAGACTTTAGCTGAGCTTTTCGGAAATGAGGAAATGATGCGGATGGGACAAGGTTGGTGAAATTAAGTGAGCTTGGGAAAAAAAAATGAGACATGTGTGAAGAAATGCCGACAGAGATTTTAAAAGCGGAATAGCAAAACGTGAGGGGTGGTAAACTGAGCCACGAGTGTGAGTGAGGAATGAGAAGTATTTTGAGTAGCAGTGCCCTGGCATGTGCAAACGTCAGGGGCTCTACGTACGGCTTAATCTACGTTGGAGCCACATTGCATCCTGAGCCTCACAGGTGATCTTGCCGTTGCTCCGCCAGTCGTATGTGGTGTGACCTTCCTCTGTAAGCTGCTCTCTCTCTGGTCGTCTTACAGGGTCACCTTTCTTTGTGAGTTGCTCCTCCTCAGCCTTACAGGTTGACTTCTCTGTCTCGGGTGTTGCCTAGTATTACACTGTCACCTTTCACCGTAAGTTGACCTTTCTCTGCAATTTACACTTGACCTTTCTCTGTTGCCAGTTGCTTCGTAACCTTACGAGGTGACCTTTCAGTGCATGTTGCTTGCTAGTCCAACGAGGTCATCTCTCTCTTCTCTCTCTCTCTCTCTCTCTCTCTCTCTAGGTACACCTGACGTGTCAAGGGAAAGCCTTCTCTTCACAGTTATGATAACCATCGCCTCCTCTAAGCCTTGCCTCTGTAAGAGGGCGCAGGGCAGCAACACTCCGTCCGTTATGACACTGTAGCTCCGTCGGGAGTTCTCTTTATAATCTCTCTTTTCCACAAAGCACCAGAGGTAATGCAAGGAAGGTCTGCCTGCACTCAGGAGGTAACATGTTACCTCCTATCCGATCCACCTCAGATACTGGCGTAATCTAAGAAAAGAAAAAGAATGTATTTATGTCTGACATGTCCACTCTTTTTCACCTTTGCGACCTTTGATGGCACTTGACCAAGTAACGTCTAGTGTCCATTAACAAAATCATTTCTCACCTCAATAATGCCTGTTCCTTGCCCTTGTAAATTATCAACACGCAAAAAAAAAAAGAAATATTTCCACGCCCTACTTTTTGTTTTCCCCATGAAACCTCCCTCCTCTCTCTCTCTCTCTCTCTCTCTCTCTCTCTCTCTCTCTCTCTCTCTCTCTCTCTCTCTCTCTCCCTGCGCATACACAAAGCCATTAAATTTGCATAGCCATTACTAAGGTAAGCTCAAGTTGGTCTGAATTTTGCAGCTGGTGAAGTGCGTCCGCACAGCTAGTCCGCTGAAGGAGAAAATGGCAAATGATGGTCATAAGGGTAACTGCAGGAGCATTATGTTGTTGTGTGAGGTTGTGGCGGACAGCTTGGTGAGGGCAGGGCACGGCAGGGTAAGGGCAGGGCAGGGTAAGGGCAGGGCAGGGTAGGGTAAGGGCAGGAGAGGGCAGAGTTAGTACAGTGTAGGGTAAGGTAAGGGCAGGACAGGGTAAGGTAAGGGCAGGACAGGGTAGGGTAAGGGCAGGACAGGACAGGCCTGTTTCACCTGGGCCATCTGAGAGTTCGAACACGTACGCGAGGATCTTGTGTTGACTCCCACCTTCGTCTCACTTACTGTACGAAATAAGAGATCATCTTATCTAAAACTGATGCTCATAATTCTAACAGGCTTATACATGGGTTCCGGGTGGCCGAAGGTGCTGGTCGCCCCCTCCAAGGGTTCGAATCCGACCCGTGGTGTATATACGTTTGTCTTTCTATAGAGAAAATCTTCACACCGTCGGTGTCGGAAAGGTTTAAAATCCCACACCGCACCGCGCTGAGGTTGGGACATAGCGTCTTTTAACCTCCGTGTGGCTTTGGAGACCGGTAACATACCGGCCGGCCACCCTGTAGGGTAAGGGTTCGATTCCTCAGAGCCCACGTTGAATCGTTTATCATTTATTCCAAGCGTCCAGCACATGTTAAGTAGATATAACCTTCGGCACAGTGCCGAGGATTGAGTTTATGCCACCTTTGCCTACATACAGTGGCACTATACGTGCATTCCTCCAATCCTCAGGCACTACACCGTGATCCATACACACAACTGAATATCCTTTACCAACCAATCAACAACACAGTCATCCCTCTGACCCGTGTGGAGCGGGGGCTTTCCATCGTCCTCTCAGTGAGGGGGATATTTCATGTACCATTGGCTGGTCTGATATGAAAAGCTTTTGAACGTCTCGCGGCGAATTGGTAGCGTACCAGCCTCCCACGCGGTAGAGGCGGGGTTCGAATCCCCAGCGTCCAAAGGCAGACTGTCATCATCAATTCCTTGTGCTCAGTGCATGTTTAGGACTAAATACATTAGAGGTTTAGAGAGACTTTAAGAGAAAATTTCCTCGTAAAACGTAAAACACGGCTTACCATGTACAAGCTTACTTTGCTTACAGTTCTAAAACTCCCCAAACACAAACTGGACAAGAAATTATAGATGATGAGCTGGACGTGCGAGAATTCTCTGGCTATATGACAGTTCTCAGCCTCGTACCGCAAAGGCATTGAATGCCCTACCACCCATAAGGGGAACCTTTTTCTAAGAAGACTTCCTGAGCCTCTTCATATGTTATTCAGCTCTCTCTAGTTTCCACCGCCCCGCGCGTGCGCGCAAACCCCGCCCAATCTAAAACAGGCGTTCATTAACTCTGGAAAATATGGTGGTGACGATCGTGACTGAATTGACGTCGCAAAGAATGTCTCGTTTTTCCCAAAAGACATACATAATCGCCGGTATTATCCCCGCCCTCGCGAAGGTGGAAAAGTAATAGAGTGCATTTTCTCTTACGAGTTTTGTATTGTGTTTTCTGATGTCATCTCCTTTTTTTTTTTCGCTTCTTCAGCATGATTCAGGAAGTGCATCAGGAGGTTATCGAGGAAATGAATCCATGGCTTTTGACGATTCCGTCACCAGAGACAAAGAGACAGACGAGAGAACAAGAAAATATCGTTAGACAGAACAAGAAAATATCGCTAGAAAGAACAAGAAAATATCGCTAGAAAGAACAAGAAAATATCGCTAGACAGAACAAGAAAATATCGCCATACAGAACAAGAAAATATCGCTAGAAAGAACAAGAAAATATCGCCAGACAGAACAAGAAAATATCGCTACACAGAACAAGAAAATATCGCTACACATGCTTGTGTTAGAATATTCTGTAGCAAACTAACTGAAGGTACTAACACACACAAATAAAGACATATGTACATAAGAATATACGTGTTTATAAAGCACTACCTGAGGATACATACACGGGCTTGGAAACACGAGTGTGCAACATAGATAGTAATCAAACACATACACAAGTACGCGCACCATGAGTGCAAAACTCCACCCAAGGGAACGCACAAAATGTAACCACACACACACACACACACACACACACACACACACACACACACACAAAGTGTAAAACACCCTCTCCGCACGGCACAAATAGGTAATTGCAATAGGTCAACAGAGATTACACACACACACACACACACACACACACACACACACACACCAGGAACGAGCAAGCCAGGATAAATATGTGGTATATTTTTCGAGGCCGCTGATTGCGTTGGCCCTCCTCCCATTCTCAAGTCTCCCGGGAAGAGAAGGAAATGGTAGTAAGTCTACAACAACTGCCATCGCGTGAGGAACTGAAGCGCCTGGATAGAAAATTGGTGAGCCTCTATGTGGGTCGACACAGGATGAAGACACCCATCATACTAAGAGTGTGGGGCGTGGGTCAAGAGAGAGTGTAGAGGGGGTCAAGAGAGAGTGTAGAGGGGTCAAGGAAGAGTGTGGGGGGGTCAGGAGAGTGTGGGGGGTCAGGAGAGTGTGGGGGGTCAGGAGAGTGTGTGAGGGTGGTCAATAGAGAGTGTAGGGGGGTCGAAAGAGAGTGTGGGGTGTCAAGAGAGAGTATGGGAGGTCAAGAGAGAGTATGGGGGGTCAAAAGAGAGTGTAGAGGGGTCAAGGAGAGTGTGGGGGGGTCAGGAGAGAGTGTAGGGGGGTCAAAAGAGAGTGTGGGGGTGTCAAGAGAGAGTGTGTGTGTCTGGGTCAAGAGATAGAGTGTCAGCATCATCAGTAGACTACGACGAACTAGACCCCCCAAGAACTGATTTTGGATCAAGAGGTTTTCGATAACTTCCCTTCACACAGGACGAAGAACTCAAGCAATGCCTTCGGCAAGCAGTTCCTCCCGAGTGTAGCAGGTGCTGATGATCACCGGAGATCACACGACCCACCAGCACACAAGCTGGGCCCCATGAACAGCACAGAGGACTGGGTAGAAATGATTTATGACCATTAATTTTCAAAAAAGAAGTTTTCTTATTACATCGTTTACTGAGACGCATGTCTGTATATCAGTGCAGCTCCTGGCTTCCATTAGGGATACGGTATTGACCCTATCTTTCACTTATACTGTGAAGTACCCTAAGGTACTATGGTTTATATGGTAATATGGTTTATATGATAAAACAATCCTCGCCTCTGCCCCTCTCTTGCCTAGCTGCGGTCAACGGGCCACGCAAAGACTTAAAAGCTCATCAGACAAGAACTCCACTGTCCTCGCAGAGTCGGCCTCTGGCAATCTTTTTTCTGATGGTGTTTACGAACATATGCAAAGTCGAGCGTTGCTTCAGATGTGTTCTATTCCTACAGCCTGGATGAAAAATACACACACACACACACACACACACACACACATACAAGCACATATATACACACACAGTCTCTCACTGCCTCCTCCACCTCTCTTTTTCATCGTCTCTCTCTCTCTCTCTCTCTCTCTCTCTCTCTCTCTCTCTCTCTCTCTCTCTCTCTCTCTCTCTCTCCGCCACAGCGGCCGGGTTCAGAGAGACCGGCAGATTATCCCTGGGCGGCGGGAGGAGTGTTGGCAGAGCTTCCGGCTTCCAGAAGGGAGGAGGAGGGAGGGATTCGCTGTGCCTGTTCCAAGTCACGAAACCCACAGTGGGATATCCAGAGGAGTCGGGGGGCTATTCCAGCCTATAAACATATACACACACATATGCATGGCCATGAACAGCGACCCTCTGTATATATATAGATATATACATACGTCTTGCCTTCACTCTCCACGCCACAGACATCCACACACACACGTCCTAAACAACATCTCTAGCCTTCGGCACATTCACTTGTCCTAATTTTGGACGTAGATGAAAAACCTCACAGTATTCTCCATGATAATTTCATCCGCTAAACCCTAAACTTAGCCTCACCTGCTTAGTCCTCTCCTCCCTTGTAATGACGCAAATATGGAGAGAGAAAAAAAAAAAAGGACCACGAAAACGACAACTCAAGAACCCCAAACAATCAACACCTTCCTACGCAAGCCCTATATATGTATCATACTTCCGCTGCAATCCTACTTTAATAGGACTCGATACCATCTCTTTGCAGTGGCTTTTGACGCCTCTCAACTTCAATAACCGACCATCGTCCCCCAAAGCAGGAGTGAAGAAGCTCACTCCGGTCCCACACGTCGGCAATCTTGACTTGCAGATCCCAGCATCTACCAACAAATACATAATCAAAAAGAAAAGCTTATGTCAATTCTCGTCTTGGCATAAGTGCTGCAGCCGGCCCGTGTGTGATCATGGTCAACGACGCTAACCGCTGCACTGCTAAAGCTCGTTTGTGTGTGTGTGTGTGTGTGTGTGTGTGTAAATATAAAACATAGATATTACACATGCAAGCCCACATAATCTGTGTTTGAAATGTAAGAGCTCTACAATTCAGCCGTCTTTTATCTGCTTAAAAAGAAAATCTTCTGAAAGACTAAACTCGCTAACATTAGCCTACCATGAGAGCTTTCCCACTGTAAAAAAAAAGAAAGAAAGAATAGCTTAACTTTACCTCTGTCGGGGCTTCTTGTATCAAGGATAAAGACCTTGAGTTTCTATTTTTCTCGCTGTAAATTCCTGGATAAAGACAACGAATTTCTATATATTTTCTTGCTCTAAATTCCAGGATAAAGACCTCGAATTTCTATATTTTTCCTTGCTCTAAATTCCAGGATAAAGACCTCAAATTTCCATTTCTTTCTGCCCTAAATTCCATTTCGTAACGTAAACAAATCACAATTAGTTTCCCCTCAAGTTTATTCACTTTACAGACATTATTAATTACCTCTCGTTTCCACTGATGTCGAATCTTCACTTCCTCAAAATAAAGTCTTCAAGATTCTGTGTTCTGTTTTGTTTTTTCCTTCAATTTGACTGAGGTTCTGTGGCGAACAAGTCCTCCCCCACTGTGCTACTCCCACACCAGCTGTAGCACACACTAACTTCACATAGATAAAGGATTTTCGACACTGATCTTAAGACATCTTAAGAGAATATGTGACCTCGAGTGTGTATTCTTTTTCTTCAAAAACCTTCTTCCTTTCTTTTTTTTTTTTTCATTATGCAAATCCATTATGATGATCTAAAGTCTTAAAACATCGGGTTTAAATCTCCAAATCATTTTTTTTGAGGGGGGGGCGGGCTCGTGACCTTTTCTTTTTTTTCTTTTTTTTTATACCGTCTGGGAGATTACAGCAAGAGTGACATATGAGAGCCAGCCACACTGGCTCTGGTTCCTCCGCGGATTACAGGGTCTATGACCTCTTCGTCGTCGTCGGCTGCGCAAGGTCAAAAATGCTTTTCTTGGAGTCAGTGTCTTCACCGCCACATTTCTAAATTCAGATGCACGACAAAAAAAAAGAAAAAAAAGAGAAAAGGTATTTTCAAACACTTGCTCATTTCAGTATAAAACGTCCAAGT
The DNA here is from genome assembly GCF_036320965.1 of Panulirus ornatus. Lineage (NCBI taxonomy): Eukaryota > Metazoa > Arthropoda > Malacostraca > Decapoda > Palinuridae > Panulirus > Panulirus ornatus. Next base: position 7,999,613 of record NC_092258.1, read on the forward strand.
TTTCCAAGGATGGTCAATGAACAATTATTACTGCTGCGTAAGTGCTTTGCGTACATGATGGAGAACATTACTTTGATGTGAGGTATGATTGACCATGACGTATATATATATATATATATATATATATATATATATATATATATATATATATATATATATATATATGAGTTCTATGAAGCATGAGAAACATGTGGCACGACATGTTTTGTGGAAACGATCCACCTCATCAGGTCCCAATTCTTAACAAAGATATTCAATTCCCAACATCACACTTGAGTCCCGCCGTCCAGCACCAATCAGTACAGACCACACACACACACACACACCCACACAGACACACACACACCCACACATACACCAGCACCCAAGGTGAGGATAAACACGTAGGATGTGTGTGGGCCGAATACCGCCCCCCCAGGATTCGAACCCCACGCGGGGCCCGATCCTCCCGCTGAAGCCCGTGCTGACTCATGGTCAGCATGCGTATGCATACCCGAGTATTTACATACATCTATGTACATCAGGTATTCAGGCAAGAGCAGGCATTATTCCCTGACCTGGCCCTGAATAAAACATCTGTATGTATAATTCTATGACTTGCGTTTCAGCAGGATATTACTGTGGGGTGTGCGGGGACTTGCTATCTCGCTGAAACGACGCTACTTCATCACAGCACACGAGACCTTTGTACACCCAACTCTGGGTTTACCTTCCTCAGAGTACACCCAACTCCTGGTTTATCTTCCAAAGTGTATACCCAACTCCTGGTTTATCTTCCAAAGTGTATACCCAACTCCTGGTTTATTTTCTTAAGTGCATACCCAACTGCTAGTATGGCTATCTCAGTGAACACTCAAACTGCTGGTTTACTTTCCTCACTGTATACCCAACTGCCGATTTACCTCTCTCAGCGTAAACCCAACTGCTGGTTTAACTACCTCAGTGGACACTAAACTGATGGTTTACTTTCCCCGCTGCATACCCAAATGCTCGTTTACTTACTACAGTGTACACCCAACTGCTACATTACGTGAGTCGGATGACTGTATGACGTGCATGCTGTTAAGACAAAGGCTATGCAACTTTGGTTGATTGTCCATCAAGCGTACAGAAAAGTGTTAGTTCACGACCCCGAACGTGGAGAGCAAGAGAAGGTTTAGTGTCTCTGGAAGAAGAGCTTCAGACTAGTGGTTGGTTGGTTGGTTGGATGGATGGATGGATGGATGAATGGATGGATGGTTGGTTGGTTGGTTGGTTGGTTGGTTGGTAAGTCAGTCAGTTGGTCGGTCGGATGGGTGGCTGGTGGATTGGTTGGTTGGTCAGTTGGTCGGTCGGATGGTTGGCTGGATGGTTGGCTGGTTAGTCGGTTGGTTGGATGGTTGGTCAGTTGGTCGGTCGGATGGTTGGCTGAGCGTCATAGCAGCAGCAGCAGCCAACTGACTCACTAGGTCGAGACAGACATCAACAGCTGCAGTACACAGTTTCCAGGCCGTCGTCATAGTAACGTACCAAAGTGGGGGGGGGGGGGGCGTTTACTCCTGGTTAGCGTTTTCTATCTCATGTGAAAACGACGGTGGGACGCGAGTCGTCACAGTGACGGGAGGACAAGACGATGGAGACTTGCGAGATAGTCTCTCGCTGTCTCTTAAACCATATCATCCGTGGGTGCCAGAAGCCTTTGTCTTCCTCTCTCTCTCTCTCTCTCTCTCTCTCTCTCTCTCTCTCTCTCTCTCTCTCTCTGATCTCTCACATCGGTGCAGCGGACGGAGGGACCAAAAGTATTCTCCCTTTGGATCCTGTAGAGATGTCTGTTTCTCAGATGGTGAGGGAACGAACAATGGACATAGCTCTAGGAAGAGGCACAGCGTCTTAAAGTCACCGTGTGATTCCAGCAGAATCATTTTATTTTCTTCGTAGTTCACAGTGATGTGGTACGACACGGTCAGTACCTCCCTGATGTGGAGGAGGCGCCCTGTGTGTGTGTGTGTGTGTGTGTGTGTGTGTGTGTGTGTGTGTGTGTGTGTGTGTGTGTGGGGCTATCCGTCAATGGCCTCGTTTCCTCCCCACACATCAGCGACGTCTGTGTGATGGAGTCTACACCAGCGAAAATTCCCTCATAAACCTTGAGTACTCTGTCTGCAGCCAAAGTAACGTATTCAACTTCTACCTGCACTTTTAGACTTTTAAAGTATTCATGAAGTGACTGCCCATGGGGCGTCAGAATTAAATGTACTGTGAGAAAAATGTATATAGATGCTACCGGAGAATGTGAAGTGAGGACTGTGTTGGCGTTGCACTGGGAATACGTGTGGTCGTTGGTAAGGACTGTGCTGTACTGGTAGAGTACGAGGGATTTCTCTAGTGTGTCGTGGTAGAATATCTCGTGCTTCAGATACGAGTGGTGACAAGCAGCAACATATGAATACGTTCAAAAGGATGTGGCTTGAAATACAATATCTTTACATTCAATTTTCGCGAATTTATCTAAAAGAATGATTACTGTTTCAGGTCGACAGACAAAGCACTATTCCTATCCCACATATAGGACGAGAGAAGTCGCCCCTGTCCATGAGACGAAATAATCATTCATAGTTTACATCAGGAAATGTACAGTCAGCCAAAGTCTCTCTTATCTCCCTATGTCCTCAACCAACCTAAGTCTCTTCCAGCGTATATATATATATATATATATATATATATATATATATATATATATATATATATATATATATATATACATATATATATATCCTTTCAGAGCCGACATCATCCTCCCTCTCTCAAGCTCCCTGCAAGGACCAGTGCTTTCCTCAAGCCATCAGTGATGTGCAAAACATTATCTGGTCTGGCCTTGTCATGGTGACAGGAGGGAGGGAGGGAGGTGGTGGTCAGGGGCAACGTATTCGCCCGGTCTCCTAAAAATCTGCCGTGGAAGAATTTCCTCATGGGGTTGTCTAGAGGGGGTTCTGAGGTTCTAGGGGTAGAGTCTGGGGCTGGAGGAGGGCTACGAAGAGAGACAGGAAAAAAATTGACTGGGTGAGGGAGAGGGGAGAAGAAAAAGGGGGGAAGAAATATGTGAGTGGGAGACGGGGTGAGAAAAATTAGAATTTAGAGTGAAACATCTTGGTGGTGTGTCGAGTGAAGGCAATGAATTATGCAGATTATTCAACCCACGTCTAGCCACAGCCACAGACATAATGTGGTAAAAAGAAATATGCCTGGAAATTATTGTATTATCTCTAATGTACGAGTGTGGAGGCGAACACAGTGAGGAGAGACGAGCGCTACACAGACCCACGATCTTTCTTCTCGGAGAGAGAATGTTGCTTTTTTCTTTAATCTTCGTCCGGGTTTTCATTTTATTGAAGGCTCTGAACGATTCGTCTTTTTTTTTTTTCTTAGGCGTTTATACAATGGTGTGTATAAAGCTTAGATGTGAGGGTTATTTGAGAAAATAAGAGGAATTCTGTGGATGGAAGTGAGTATACCGTGGACCGGTGGTAATCTATCCACACTCAACCCAGCTGTTCATCCTCCCATAGAGAGTCGGTCGAGAAAATAGGTATACCTGGCTTAGGCTATGGTAAAGCTACAGACAGCATTACAGAAATGGCCTAGATCTGGGCAGGCAGTTGTCCTTGCCCTCTCGGCTAACACGAAAAAATATATATATATATATACTAATATGAAACTATATATCGTGAATGCTTATAAATACCTACGTATCATATATATAATTACATACATTTATATGCTCAATTTCATGTTATATATTTTGTTTCCTCTATCCTTACATCTCTCGAAGAATTCTGCAGTGTCCACGTGTGTGTGTGTGTGTGTGTGTGTGTGTGTGTGTGTGTGTGTGTGAGGTATTTTCTTATCGTGATCTGCATTGTATACATTTTCAAAGGCACACTTGCCCGGGTGTTAGATGCTGAAGTTTGTGCGTGTTCTTCTACTCCAGTGTCCCAGGTTTGTGGAATTTAAATTTCTTTTGGTACGTGGCCGGGAAGCTAAGCTACAAATACCCCAAAGCTTTCGAAGAGACGGGAATTCCTTAAAGAAAATGTACACCTAATGCAAAGGAATAAGGAAATGAAAGAGCGACAGACCACTGGATCCTTTCCAGGCTGTTTGTGACAGTGGAAGACATCAGAAACAAACAATAGTGAGGTTAAAAGTTATGTGCACACAGATCATTCAAATGAGTATCTATATATGGTATACATACGAACAGAAGGCGAAATGTATTCATGGAATACTTGCGGAATCAAATCTCAAATAAAAGAAAATGCAGTTTGGAAAGACTAAGGGAAAACTTGGAAGTTAATTGCACTGGAGAGGTGGTTGGCGTGGCCTAACTTGGCAGTGTGTGTTCCAGCAAACACTGTTAGTACAACCGGCTCCTCCAGGGAAAACTCGCTGGAAAGCATTATACGTGGACTCCAAACATACTGGAAAACATTATCCTCCAGAAACTACATGTTTATCCTCATGAAATCTGGATCAAGAATTTTCGCCTTTTTCTATTAAAACACAAGCTTTGTTTGATCTATAACTCTGAGAGGCTAAGATGGATTATAAATGTGCACCAGCACGAGATCCTCTGAATGTGGCTTAATGTAGGAGACTCGCTGATATAGTTTCAAAATTGATATTACTCATGAGAGTAAAATTTGTGTGACACCGAGTTAGTTTTGTGCTTATGAAATTCAGAATATGGACTTCATGATTTGATAATGATTATAAGCATGTCTGTATGGTAGTGCTACCTACTACAGATATCATTTCCTTTAGCTAATGTGGAATCCAAATTATACATGGACCTTGTTTTCTATAGTGACCCACCTAGAACGAGAAAGATGTATACCTTTCAAAACCCATCTCAGGGTGAAAGAGATAAAGAGAAAAAGAAAACAGAAATTGATCTGGGTTCAGCAGGTGTTTGTAATCTTAAATCATATGGGTAGAAGTTGTTATAGGAGGAAGGAAAGACAATAGGAGGAGGAGAATTCCACGGCATAGCAATTCAAGAGAAGAAAGAGGTATAACAACGGCCAATCCTCGAGTGATCTGTCGCCACATGAAAACTGTTGGAAGCAACAGCCAAACATGTTCCTCGGGTCCAAGCCTTGGGAGTGAGGACACACGTACCAATGACAAGGCCTTGATTAAGGAATTGAGGTGCCGGTGCCATTTCAAATAACGTGGAAAAGAAAGTACGTTCTAACACCACAAGTTGAACTATGTCTCTTTTTCTCTGTTGTAAGATTCTAGACAGGGGGGTTCGAGATGAGAGAGGAGTTATGTGCCGTACTGAAGATGGGAGGCAAGGATGAGAAGGAGAATGGGAAGGAGAGCGAGTTGAAGTGCGCAAAGTGGACTCAACTGTGTAAGACCGAAAGTAGAGAGGTCATATACTGAGGGATAAGAGTGTAGGTGATAAGAGATACCCTTGATAAACGCGACGGTTGACAAGATAGTAGGAACTCACTGTATTCGATTAATATAACACTAGTCCTCTTGGCATTAATCATTCTCGCCAAACTCCTGACTGTATAAAATGTTCTTTCATTTTATTCTTTTAACGCGTTGAAAAGCTGTGAATATGCCAGCAGTATTAAAAAAAAAAAAAGGAAATTCAGCTTGTATGTTGCACTTACATTTACATCAGTCACGAAATGTAAAAAAGAAAACACTCTTTCACATATCTGTTCTTTTGGTTGTTTCAGAATATTTCTGTACTGGAGAATATTACATCGTTTCATTCTGAAAAAATAGCTTCAGCTTGTCTAGTTTTTATGATTAACGTATGCGTGTAACAGATTCACCTTTTATTTGCATTCATATTACATATTTTTTTGCATACATGAGTTATTCCTTACTCTCATGTCGTATTTCCCTGTTTCTGATGTATATTCTGGACTCCAGTTTTCTACAAAGGAAACATTCCGTGCGAAATAATTGTAGGTTATACCTCTCTTTATACTCTGAGATTGGACTTTTGTGAGTATATATATATATATATATATATACACCAAGAGTCCCTTCCATTCTTATGAGACTCCTGGAGCGTTCAGGTAGCGAGCCATGTCTACTGGTCGGGACCACAGGTCATAAAGTTTTGTGATGTATGTAAGTCTAGGTGGGGAGAATTCGGGGCAGTAGAATAATAAGAGATCGATGTCTTCGTTGTAGTAGTTCCACTATACAGGCATTCCGCCAATCCTCGGACATCTCACTATAATCAATCCATGTACTGAAAATCCTCACTGATTAGTTAACACAATCATCTACTAGCATAAGAAATCCAAAGCAATCCCATCCAGCCAGCCGCTTTGCCGCGCTTCGCCTTACGCAAGGCTTTCACCAACTCGTATCTTTTCACCAAACAAATTGCCATGAACTCTCTCTCGCGTCGCATACATCCACGCCCAACACATCCCACATCCTCCCCCTCTGTCATCGAACACATGCATCAGGCCTTAAAAAGGCTCTTCACATCATCTCTTCCTGTTACCACATTGTTTACACCTGAATCTGATTTTAAGCTGATATTTCCTTTGCATTAAGTTCGTCCTAAAAAGAAACTGACAGACAAAGACAAAGAAGAAATACATACCATAAAACACGTAGACATACGCACAAAAATATATAACGCCAACTCAAATAAAACAGTCACATACGCGTATAAACACACAGAAATGAAATGAATAAACAAGAAAATGCAGTTCACTGGAGCCAGAGATCTGGCTTCAACAACAACATAATTCCAGTGTCAGAGGATAAGCCACATGGCCTTACACAGCAGCAGTTCATCTGAATGTTGTTCTTCTCTGTCTCCCACCACAAATGCTGTGCTCCTACCACTGATGTGGCACCCCCGTACATATCAACAGCTCACAAATGCTGTCCTTCGGTAGACCAGAGATGATAGCTTGGTACGATCCCTGGGTACACTCAGCCAACAGGAACTCGGTGCTAGGGACTACATAGTCCCTCGCACTGAGGAATTACAGAGACAAAAGAGACAGAGGTAGACAGAGTGTTGAGGGAGGATATTGATGGAAGGACAGGGTAGTGAGGGGAAGGGAGACGAGAGAGTCAGGGAGAAAGATGAAGGGAGGATAGGAAGTTAGCGCCAGGTGGGTGTGTTAGTCTGTCCACGCACACCCTGCCAGAAGAAGATAGTCTGTTTGTACGCACCTTGCCAGGTAACATCATGAAAACGTTTCGTAAACCTCTCGAAGTCACGAACGTTTCACCTCATAAGATGGGTTTACAAGCACATCCTAAAGTATCATATTCATGAGCGGTTCTGCTGCATTTTCTGGTACCTATGTTTACTTCCTACAGACTACGTGCACTGCAGGCAGTACTCTATCTGTGATATGCTTTTACGTGACGCATTCCTTTCTCTGGGATCGTGTTTTACCAAGCTAGACGCAGCGCTCACTGTGGCTGATGGGTGGTTGATTGGCCATGAAGCCTTTTATATGCGAGTCAGACACCAGGTTTCTCCCAGCAGTGCCTGCCCTAGTATAGCACTCGCGCTTTCCGCTGACATATACAGTCGTAAAGACCCCCGAGTGCCTGGGACCCTGAGTGCCATGCTAAGTCCTAATGCACTATCTATCATGTACTTAGCCTAAGGAGTTGGGATCCCGTGCCATGGTTGCGTCTTGTGGTTCTACTTATCCTGTGCTTAGCCTGAGTGCTTGGGATCCCAGCTAGGATAAGCCCTATTCCTCTATCTATGTGGTTCTGTCGCCACAAATCTTTCTGGCGAAGTACTGTCTGGAAAACGAGCAGTTGTGAGCAGTTACTGGTTGAAGAAAATGGAACAGAATGAGGAAAAAGAGCGGGAGAAGTAACCTCGTAACCTCCTCAATCGTGCCACCCTCACCACACACTTCTCAGTCTCTGAGGTCTTCCCCTCACTCGTCTCAATTTCAGAGACCCTCTCTATATCTTCCACAACCCTAAAGACCCTCCTCAAACTCAGAGACCAAACATAACAAACCCCAATGCAGACCCAAGAAACCGTCTCCACCCCCTCCTCAACCTCAACCATAGATCTAAAAACCATCCCTTTCCATTATTCAACCCCCAGAGACCCTACCTTCACCCTCTTCAACCCCAGAGATCCACTCCACTTCACAGCTCGAGGTTCTCCTCTCTTCCTTCCAACCCCAGTAATCCTTCCCACACTCTCTTTAACCCCAGAGACCATTTCCACGCCCTTGTCAACCCTGGAAAAATCTCCCTTTACCAACCCCACTGCAAATCCTCCCTCGCCATCCCGAAATCCTCTCTCCACCAATCTCAGCCCCAGAGACCCTCCCAACATGCTCCTCATCCTCTAATGCCCTCACCATCTCCAACGACACTCCAAACAGGCTTTTTCCCCCGCGACTACGTCTTGCCTCCAATTCTCTTTCAAACAACAGCATTCACAGGAACTGATGTAATATAGATATAGAGTTTTCATGACGCGAGTCACCTTTTCTTGTGCTTATTGATACCGTATAAAAAACGTAATCCTAAACCTTCCATGAGGAAGGCATTTAGGAGAAAAAAAATATGAAAATGTCAAATGAAACGAAGAAATGATGAATGGACGAGAACTGGCGGTTGGCACCTTCAAGAGAGAGAGAGAGAGAGAGAGAGAGAGAGAGAGAGAGAGAGAGAGAGAGAGAGAGAGAATGTCTTACAGATCCTGATGGAAGGGGAGATTCAGTTCCCTCTCGGATACTCGATTGAGACTAGAATGTGTATTGGTAGATGGGCAGCAGAGCGTGCCGACGGTGAAGGTGGTGGACGACACCTGGCGAAGACGATATGGTGTTGGGCTGATAGAGTGAGGCACGGGAGAGGCACAAGGAGGGAGCAGTTGATGAGATGGAAAGAGATGCGTCGAGGCGTCTGTGGCAGAGAAGGAGAGGATGGGGGAGGGGTTAATGGTAATAGTAAAGGTAAGAGGAGAGGAAAGAGGAAATTTGATGCAATGAAATAGATGAATAAAGGAGAACCACGACCGTAGGTGTGAATGGAGGGAGAAAACATAAGAGAACCGGGTGTCAATAAGGGTACGAATGCACGTATGAAGTTCGATCCTGCTCTCACTGTCATAAGGAAAGAGTCTTCAGTGAAAACCATCGTAGGGACTCGCTCAAAGAGATGACGTCTGGTCTGCTCACACTGTCCAGACTCTAACCCCTTACGTCTCTGTGGCTCCTGACGTCCAGATCTTAAAATACAAGGGAGATAGGGAGGGTCTAGGTCAGTGGTATTGAAGTTCATCATACTGACAGTGCCAATGTGTGTGTGAATTACGGTGATGATGGGGTGATAATTACCCAGCTGGGGAAGCCATCGTCCGAAAGGCACGAACAGACAATGAGCCAAGCCTCGTCCACTAACCCTATCCTCAATCAATGTGCAACAAATACGTCATTTTTAGAATGAACTGCAGACGTAAGCGCCGTAATAAATCAATGTCATAAATGAGTCAACGTGGAATTTGTCGACCATCACTTGCCTACGACCTTTAACGAAGCCGAAAGGGACACACACACACACGAAGAACATCTCTCGAGGCTCAACACAGACACAGTGGCCCCGTGACGTCCTGCTGCAGGGATGAACTTCCCACGCGGGAGAAGTTTGTTCCCAGGATGTGCAGCGCCTCATGAACCACCACCACCACCACCAGCACCAGCAGGCGCCGCCGCTGCAGCCACAAGCCACCCGCCTCAAACACTACAGCAACAGAGGAGTCACCACATCCACGCACTGTGAATAAAAACGCACCCCTCGCCTTGTCTGAGTACGACACGGCTGTGTGTTATCTGATGATGGAAGCTTTTTAAAGACATGATATATATGATATATGATATAAATATATGATATAATGATATATGAAAAGCCTTTGTGTATGACTTAAGTGTCATTATCACACATCATGAATGGTTTTGAATCAAAGTGGAAGATTTCGATGACAGGGTTATTGGAAGCTACTGGACCTAGATAATGATATCCCTGGGGATAGGGGAGAAAGAACACTTCCCACGTATTCCCTGCGTGTCGTAGAAGGCGACTAAAAGGGAAGGGAGCAGGGGGCCAGGTGAGGATATTCCCTCAGGGGCCTCGCTTATGCGGGAAATGGCGAATAGTATGAAAGAAAAGAAATATATATATATATATATATATATATATATATATATATATATATATATATATATATATATATATATACTCTACCTTGCTTCAGGGATTACATGGTGAAAATCCCAGTTTTATCCGTACCTCTATAGATTGAACTGTATTTGGAAAATATTGAGTTGTGTGCAGGGGATGTGTGTGTCTCGTCTTTTTTTTGAGCATTTTAGTTTTAAAAAAAAAAAGTTCCCGACCGTTCGGTAAATTTTTGTCTTCAATACTTGAGGATGTGATCCGATAGCTTGTTGTAGGGGATTGGGATGTACAAGGCCGTTGAGCGTCTTTTGTTCGGTGGTGTTGAAGGGATTGAAATGCCCTTTTCTGCATGTTTTTGTTTACTAATCTCCCTTTTGTGTTGGGGGGAGAGAGAGAGAGAGAGAGCGAGGAAGACCAAGCGGGGGAGGAGGAAGAGGCGTAGGTGACTTTCTTTGGGGGGAGAAATGAACGTTGTCCAGAGGGTCTCGAGTTCAGGCGCAGGGTGTCCAAGTGTCTTGGAATCTACTAAGGACGCGCTGACGGTAGCAGCTGGAGGAGGCTCTGATCACGGAAATGACGTAATTCGTTCCAGCACAGCTTCGCGTCCAGAGTACCACAGAGAGAAGCACTGGCTGATTAAAGAACCTAGCGGGAGCCTGAGGGGGATTAGGCAAGTCAGCAAGGGGTAGGACATGGCTGGAGGTAAGTTTTGAAGAACGATATATTGGCACAGAATTACATGACGATGTATAGATACCATTTTCTTTGTGTGGAGAGGGAGGCCACGGTGACTCTCTCTCTCCTCGACAAATGGCAACCTTCAACACAGATTCTAAGGCCCAGTGAGGGACTGGGTTGGTCCAGTGGTCACACTGTTGTGGAACCCCCTCGCGTTTTACGAGTCCAGTTGTTGAGTCTTACCGCCGCCCCATCTTGGTAACCCTGTTACCGCGAATTACATGGCAATACTTCTTCCATTGATTGCCTGCCTATTTTTCTGTGTATGTGGGGGGGGGGGGGGGGGGGGGAGAGAAACCTGAATCACCTGATAGATTTTTTACAATTTTCTTTTTGCTTCTATTTCTTTTCTTTGCAGTGGAGTTTGTATGATCTTTTACCTTCAAAAGAATCACTGTAAAGATTTACTTTGTGCAGGAATCCCGTGTCCATAAAAAAATTGGTAGAGTCAGTCCCCTGGATTATGATATTTTCTTCGGTTCTTGTGTTATTTTGTCTAGTTCTTTCCAGCTATGTACTCGTGGTTTTTTTATTACTATTTGCAGTAAGAGGGAAGCGCGTTGGTTTTACTTTTACACTAAAACTGACTTTACAGCTTAAACCTGGAGATTTACCTTTGATATTCTGACTGACTGGTTTCCTTCGTTATTTCAAAAAAAAAGAGAGAGAAAAAAATTTGGCTTCGCACGTATAATCTTACTATACACGGTTCTATTTCCTCTATATATCTTTATGAAATATGTATAACAAAATCAACATCGGATTATGACTGCGTGCTTTCTCTCACGCAGTCATTTTGTCGTAAGATCAACCCTCCTCACACCACATATTGTCCTAAAACACTTCACATCTAACACCTTTGACCCCTTCCGTACGATTTTAACTTAGAGCCCTTATCCCTCACAGACTGAAGAGATGCACTTCTCCCAAGCACCAAAGCCTTAGCCTCTCTCACCACCCCCAACCATGAACAAATTAAACAGCCATGGTGACATTACACATTCCTGACCGCAGACCCATCATCACGTGGAACCGCTTACTCTCCTCTCTTCTTACTCGCACACATGCCTTAAGTCTTCGACAAAACCTAACTGCTTTTAGTACCGTTCCTCCCATACCTTACATTCGTATGACCAGAATTGTAACTGGTTGTATCAATGTAAAAAAGCTATTCAGGAAACCTAATGAATGTTAAAAGAAAGTGAGTGAGCTGAAGTTTGTCAACAGTGAAAAACAATCTAGTATACTAGAAAGGCTCTACGGAATATTAATCAAAAGCACAAAATATAACTAATTTTGTCATGAAAGAAATAACAAAAGACGTTTGCACACAAGATGACGTAAATCATATGAAGTGTGAGACTAACAGGTAAATTCCAACGTTTATGTTTCTTCTTGTTTTTGATTAAGAACAGATTGTTTATTCATGATTCCTTTTCCCGGCAGTTGATAGGTCTGGAGCCCAAAGTACCAACAAACAATGAGGAGAGAGAGAGAGAGAGAGAGAGAGAGAGAGAGAGAGAGAGAGAGAGAGAGAGAGAGAGAGAGAGAGAGACAGATGACGACTGTACAAAAGGAATGTGGAACGGTATGGGGACCTCGTGATGTGACGGAGGGACTAAGGAATGATCTACAGAACGTAAACAAAATTGAATGGAAGGGGAGGGAAAAGTTAGGGGCCGGAGGAACTGATCGCCAGAAATGGAGATGAAGTCGCGTATCTTAGAATCAAGGCGGCTGGGCAAAAAAATGAAAGCCTTCTGACGCAAAGAGACTTGTAGCAAGAGACATCATGAGGACAGATGGCATTGGTATGATCTCACTGAAAGCATCGGCGGGGCTGAAGACAATCTTCGTATCCTTCCTTCCATCTAGTTCCTTTCTATCCTATCCCTTCTGCCTCTTTCTTGCCGGACCTCCTCATCCTTTTATATCTCCTTCTAACAGACCCGACATAAATTTCCCCCGTCCATGAATGCGCGAGACGCAGACTCGTGGCAGCGGTTTGAAAATCTTGACTCGTTTTGCAAAACTGACAGATCGAAACTAACCATCGTAACAATATCATGTTTCATACCATAGGAAAAAGGCGCAGCAACTACCCAACCAAAATGTTTAAAACGAGACACTGCAGTGATATTTGGAACAGTATGTCCAAAATGATACTGTCGACGGGACGATACTCCTCAAAAATTACAAGCAATTTTAACTTCCTTCCTGCCGACGATAAATACGTAGTAAAGGTAATTGAACGGGACTAACTCGCGCCAACACAGCCTTGGGGTAAGGCTCGCGCGCTAGCCTCATAGTCGTAAACAAACATGTAATGGTAAACTGGCGGCTAACGGAGGACAGAAAAAAAAAAACGAGTCGTTCGTGATTGTTTACGAGTGCCTTGCTTGCACAAGTTCTTTGTAAACGACTATGGCTGCATGTTTATCAGGGGGCCAAGAGGAGGAAGATGGCAAAGATGTTCTTTATTTTGTCTTAATCTCCAGGATATTTCTCTTCCTTCACTGGAGGACGGGGTTTCGACTATTTGATCTCTGGTGTTTGATGGTACAGACTTACCTCTGGTCACACCCGACTTCTCGTAGAAGTGAATTACTCTCCCCATCTCGCTGGGTAGGAATTACCTCGGGAATCACTGGACATGGAGAGGGAAATGAAGTCTCCTATAATACACTGAAGAAGGCCACGGTGAGGAGCAATATCCTCACTCCTGGCATCGTCTCCTCCGCCCTGGTAAAAGCCACTGGCGTACCGGGAGTGAACACTGGATATTGGGTTCCCGTCCGGGAATATTAAGCATTGGATATGAGGACCACAATGGCTGTGGCTTGTGTGGCCCAAAATACCGAAAAGATATATATGCCTTCCCACCCGGGGAATGCTGATAATGCCATATTATCTCTTGGTATTCCGGTGGCTCCTCCCTCAGGCTAAAATCCCAGTGATGCCTGCCTTAACCTATGATATATTTGATGTGGTCTTAAGGCTTATTATAGACCCTAGCAGCATCTTACGCATTGGAATACCTTCCTTTTCGGTTTGTCGTCATGATGAGATATTTAGGTAACCAGCCAGTCAGCTGCCCCGTCTCCAGTCAGCGAGGGTAACACTCAAATCATCAAGGGTAATACTCCACCACACATGACCTCCTCCTCCTCCTCCTCCTCGAAGATGCATATACTAAAAATCTTGAGTCTAGAATGAGAGTGATGATACAGAACTGGATATCTTGATGAATCTCGGACACTAAGCAAAAGGGGCTCTCTCTCTCTCTCTCTCTCTCTCTCTCTCTCTCTCTCTCTCTCTCTCTCTCTCTCTCTGATGGCCCTGCTGCCTTATGGGAAAACGTCGTTCCTCAGGGACGTGGGGAACGCGGGATGAAACATGGTAGGATGAGGACCTAGTCGGGTGGGTTGTGTGGTGGATAGCGTGTAGAGTGGAAAAGGGGACCGATGTTATTACAGTGGTGGGTGGGTAAGGTCTTTCCAGGATATTATGAGGTTGAAGAGGTGGCAGGCTCGAATGGGTGGGGTATGTTGTAGGGGCCTCTTACTGCTGCAGGAGCCTTTACCAACCAGTTTTATCTAGTCACAGTTATGGCGCCCTCTGCTGTAAGGGAGTATCATCATAATACCCCGTTATGTCATGGCCATCTGGCGTAGTTCCAGACGGCGATAACATCATTCCAGGAGAACGTCAGGTACAGAACCCACAAGTAGGAATAGCTAGACTTCTGTAAGCCCCTGGCTCGCAACACAGCTACCCCTGTCCTGGATACAGTGGCCTGCAGATACAGTTGGTGTCGAACCGTTAGTTTTGGCTTTCGAGTGGTCACCTAAGACTGCAAGAACAGTTTGAATGGACGCGGACTAACCTCCACAGTAACCGTACGAAAACCATACGCAAAACATAAGGAAATGACGATAAGAAAGACAAAATCTCTCTTCGATAGCTTACGTCCGCAGTCACCCCCTTCAATGAACATGAATCACATCACCTCTCCACCTTCACAACTGTCAACCTTCCCTTTCTTTCTTTCTTCCTCCGCCCGCCATCGTTGGCCCATTAGGCCGATATAGCCGGACGCGTAAGGGGCGCCCTAAATATCGGGTCCTCAGCGTTCGAAGTCCTGAGGGTTACAGTTTCCAATTTTGCCGACAGCGTGAGCGACCGAGCGACCGACCGGTTCGTCCGCGCGTCAATTGAGCCATTTATCGATTCTTTAACGGCCCCAGCTCTTACGATGGCCTCGGCCATTGAGAGGGAGAAAGAGCTACTGCGACACTGGGTTTGCTCAGAGCCTCCTGGGACGGAGCTAAGGCGGTAGATGAGACGAGGTCTTACGTTAGGAATCGAACTAATTTGATCAGAACGGAAGGAAACTTTTATCCCAATGATGGACGATTCTCCTTCGTCAGGGGGTTCATTGGAGGTCTTACTAAGCCCCTGGCAGACCCCTTAAGCCTTGGGAGTTCCCGCGTGAGGAATGGATCGGTCGACTATCTGGGCTCAAAGCCCTGTCGGTCGACCACCTGGGTCAGGTTCAAGACAACTCCTTCAGGTGTTTCAAGATGACTCTCTCTCTCTCTCTCTCTCTCTCTCTCTCTCTCTCTCTCTCTCTCTCTCTCATATAATCGCCCTGAAAATTGGCCCTCAGTATCCCAGCGCCCCTAAAAGACCTTCGATGACCACAGAGTCTACAGGGAAGTTGGAATTTACCAGGTCACTGGGATGAATGTCACCTGGGGAGGTCCATAAAGATAGCCTGGGGAACCCAGATCCCTAGTAACCTCTCTCTCTCTCTCTCTCTCTCTCTCTCTCTCTCTCTCTCTCTCTCTCTCTCTATTAACCTTCATACTCTCAATCTGTCTTTCTTTTTTCTCCTCCTAACCCCAACTTCTCGCCCCCTCACGCTCTCATAACCCCCTCCCCCTCCCCGTAATGTCTCCTCCTGTAAAGCAGGAAAACTATTTCTAAAAATAAGAAAATTCATTAATACCGGAATATTTCTTCACCCTGGCGGCAGCTGTGGCATTCCTGGACGGTATAATTAAATCTTTGTGTCTAGCCACAGAACGGGGGCTTAGGTGCCTTTACCTCGAGGTAGGAGGGGAGGGAAGAAGAGGAGGAGGAGGAGGAGGAGGAGGAGGAGGAGGACGAGGAGGAGGAGGACGAGGACGAGGATGAGGAAGAGGAAGAGGAGGAGGAGGAGGAGGAGGACGAGGACGAGGAGGACGAGGACGAGGAGGACGAGGACGAGGAGGACGAGGACGAGGAGGAGGAGAAGATATGGGGCTTGTAGGAAGAAATGATTGAAGAAAGGAAGAGGGGAAAGACAGAGACAAGGAAAGCTCGTCCCTGGGCATGAAGAGATGGAGATGAGAAATATAAGAACGTACAGAAAGAATAGGGATAGAAAAGGAGAGAATAGAGAATGAAGAAAACGGAGAACGAATGGGACAGACAGACACGGAAAGACAGAGACAAGGAAAGCTCGTCCCTGGGCATGAAGAGATGGAGATGAGAAATATAAGAACGTACAGAAAGAATAGGGATAGAAAAGGAGAGAATAGAGAATGAAGAAAACGGAGAACGAATGGGACAGACAGACACGGTTGATCTTAAATGATACTCTGAGAAGGTCAGAGAAGCCATTATCAACTAATGAATATAACCAAGTTATAAATAATGTAGGGAGTGGTAGAGACGCATCTGCAAAATAATTAATGTAGGGAGTGTTAGAGACGCATCTGCAAAATGGTCACGTTAAGGTGCTCTTATCTTAATGTTTTCAACTAATTAAAGATATGAGAGATAAATCTCCGGGGCTAAATGACTACCAATTAGTATACTGTGAAGGTATGACCTGAGCTGGGGTCTGAGCATTAGCAGGCTACACAAGAAGTAGAACACACACACACACACACACACACACACACACACACAAAGGATGAAAACAGACAGACAGAGACACACACACACACACACACACACACACACACACACACAAAGGATGAAAACAGAGAGAGAGAGAGAGAGAGAGAGAGAGACACACACACACCCACACACACACAAACACACAGACACACACACACCGATATATATATATAAAGTATTGGCCATTGATAGAACCTCATATGATGTGATACTTATATAAGAATAATCCACTGGAAGACCCGTGCGAGTCATGGAATCCAGTCCTTGTTCACAAATGTTCTGAGGAAATGCTGGCGTTGTACCGCACGCCTGCGCGGTCCATGGAAGGGAGAGAGGGACGGGGGTGTGGGGCTTGTTACGAGAGACGCAGGGCGCACTATGTACACAGCAGTTGCTGGAATGGCCGGAAATCACGTGATGTTACGTGCGCTGAAGAGCCGTCCAGTGGTACCAACGAATGGGAGCGATGAGGAATACGCTTCGGTGTACACAAAACGAATCAGTCTATTGTGTTGTGATGATGTAGTCAAGAGAGAATTGCTTTTGGGGAGATGATAAGGAGAGGGGCAGAGTGTGAGGTGACATGAATATGAAGAGAAAGAGGAATCGAAGAGCACTCTTCCAGTTACGAGAGCCTATGAGGAGATTGTGCCAATAAGGCAAAGCTGCCAGAGAGAGAGAGAGAGAGAGAGAGAGAGAGAGAGAGAGAGAGAGAGAGAGAGAGAGAGAGAGAGGATACCATGATTATGCGCGGACGCATCACATACGGTATGACCGAACCCCTCACAGGCCAGCAAGCCACTGGCCGAGCACTAGGCATTCAACTATGTCTCCATCAGTCTTAAGAGCTCCTCCTCCTCCTCCTCTCAGATGACATAAACGTAGCCAATAGGAAGACGTCGTTCCTCGTCTGTGCTACGTCTGCATCCCTCCCTACAGAGCATAAGACCTCATCTTCGCTTCACTGATGAGGTTCTCCAGAGAGATGCATCGCCATCAATTCTTGAAGAACCTAAGCAAGCAAACACTCCTCGGGAAGTCGGTGTTTGTGGCAAATGAAGTGAGAATTCTTATCTTCCTGTATGAAGATCCGGGAAACATTTCGCTTCCTCGATCATTCCCTCCTCGCATCACATTCTGTCCTCAAATATTCTCATAGACCAACAGATTTATATGAATATTCCGGTAAAAGGCTATGAGGGCGTTGGGTGTGAATCTTCTTAACCCCCTGACGGAAGAAGGTGCATGTAAAGCTAACCTGTTGAGCCCCAGGAAAACGGCGAGGCCTTTTAGTAGCGAGGTCGTAATTCTTGAGGAGTTTACGAGAGTGAACACGAGAGCGAGAACATTACTGCAGACAAGAGGTCGTGCGAGACAGGCTCCAGACCCCTTAACGGTGAATATGGTAACTCTTTATCTTTAACCTTCGGAGTACGAAGATGTAAACCTAGATAAGATACCAGATAAGCCGTTAAGAAAAAAAAAAAAGGTAGACCCCGGGAGCTAGGATTGGCCAAACACTTAGTTGGTAGCCAGGTGACTAGCGATCAAGGTAGGTGACCTAGGTTATCAGAAGGGCCAGTGGCAGAGGCGCGGTGGGACAGCACTACAGTGGCTGTCAAGTTCCCCTCCCTGGCCTAGGTTACCTGTCTATTCTTTCAGCCTCATCCACGTGTGGGCTTGCTGGCATTCAGTTCGCAAAGTCACACACTCTTCACCTCACACATAACACTTGTCAAAATGTAATTAACCCGACTGTGTTCTTACTCTAAATTCTTCCACGCGCCTTAGCCGTCCATAGTGACCAAACCCTTACATAAGGAAACGAAAGCTCAAGCTATGGAAGCCCTGCGGATGTGGAACTCTCTTCCCATACTGTACAAGTCGGTCATTCCAGTTGGGGGGCTATCGAGGTCTGGGTAGCTTGTGAGCAGTTCTCCCTTGGGAAAGAGTAACCCCATGTGACGTGAACTCAACCAGTCCTGGAATGTCATTATGCTCCACAGTCCAGGGACGAACGTGTCAATTGGTCTCTGATGTAGCTCCTGGCGACGGCCACGCCCTCTGTGTCGTACTGAAGAAGTTCCCGCTTCCTTCACGACTCTATGTAATTCCTGACGAGCGTAAATGTCCCATCAATACCTTGCTGGATTTTCTCTTGTCAAGGCCTGACGTTGCCAGTGGGTTCATAATGCATGATCTCTATTGGTAGCAAGTCAGCTGGAGTCGAGAACGCTGCTGATGGTGAAGCAGATGGTGACCAACAGCTGGAGTCGAGAACGCTGCTGATGGTGAAGCAGATTGTGACCAACAGCTGGAGTCGTGAACGCTGCTGATGGTGAAGCAGATGGTGACCAACAGCTGGAGTCGAGAACGCTGCTGATGGTGAAGCAGATGGTGACCAACAGCTGGAGTCGAGAACGCTGCTGATGGTGAAGCAGATGGTGATCAACAGCTGGAGTCGTGAACGCTGCTGATGGTCGGTTGGTCACCAGATACCAAGACACTGACAGAGAAGTGAGAGGAAGTGTAGTAAGCTGTTTCTTTGCTGACGACGCTAAGGTAAAAGTAAGGACGCATCGGTGACACAGTATACGAGACCCAACAAAGAAAACAAGACATGAAACAGATGGAATGAATTTGGTGGTCACTACCACTGAGTAACAAGAACTCGAGAGGATATATTGAGGAGATAACACAATAACACAGATAGCTATTGATGAAAATGTTTAATGCATATGTAAGTAGAATTGAATACTGCTAGGTCGTATGGTCACCAGCGAAACAAATGAAGGTAAATGTATTAAGAGAAAATTTAGAAGCACTTCGTACGCATCATAACTGAAGGGATGAAACACACAAAATACCATGAAAAGGTTGAAAGAACTGGAACTAGAAAGAAGAGGAATAAAAAGCTTACTATCCCCTGCCTCACACTTCAGTAACCTCTACTCACAGAGTCTTCCCTGAAGAAACATAGCCAATGAAGTAACCCGAAAGGTACTAAGAATCCGACCTCCCCACCTTCGTCTTAAGCTCCAACCCATCTGATACACACACACACACACACACACACACACACACACACACACACTCATCAGGAACAACACTTCCCAGACAAATACGAGTCACAACCTCCCATCTTTTCCTCTGAACTTCACCCATCCTTGCAACACTACAAACACCGTTTCAACATATCCAAAGGTCCTTCACGCCCACGATGCAACTGCCTTAACACACGAGCATTTACCACTCAGCTGGCCTCCACTCTCTGCTGCACATAGACGCACACACATCATAACGTTTTATAGCCTTTGGTCCCGACGTGGGCAGCTTCCTGAGTGCCACAGAGAGAATTTCTGAGACAGGAAGTTTAAATAGATAAATATATATATATATATATATATATATATATATATATATATATATATATATATATATATATATATATATATTCCTATGAGTCCACGGGGACTCATAGGATCCTTTCCAATATATATATATATATATATATATATATATATATATATATATATATATATATATATATATATATATATATTGAAGGAAAGGTTATAGAGCATACACAATTTACATGACTTTTTTAGTGTGCGTACAGAGAGAGAGAGAGAGAGAGAGAGAGAGAGAGAGAGAGAGAGAGAGAGAGAGAGAGAGAGAGAGAGAGAGAGATAGGGGATGGAAGTATGAGGAGAATAATTAATTAAGGCAGGAGAGGGCAGGGGGATGTGAAGCTGACCAGAGAGATAATTCACCTTCGCTACTGGAACATATATGTTTACAAGGGGGGAGATAATGAAGCACAGAGGGCTTTGGAAATGCATATATATATATATATATATATATATATATATATATATATATATATATATATATATATATATATATATATACGTATTAGGAAACATATTCGTTTCTGCTTTCATCAATTTTTTTTTGTCTTTTCAGTTACCTGTACATCACATTACTGTCATGTCTACGTGGTAACATAATGGCGTCTGCTCGGTCACTCATTACCATTTGATTTTCATCCTTCTTTTCTCCTGATCTTTTTTCGTTTTCATTTTTTTTCCCTACAGTCAGTATCCCAACCCTGGCTTTTGGCTTGATCAAAGAGAGTCAGACTGATGCCCACTGGCGTCGAGGGCGTAGCTGAGGGTACCTCCGTCGAAGGTGAGGTGAGGATCCATTTTGTCAAGGGTGAGGAGACGATACCTTCGTCAAGGGTCAGTGTGTATGTGGAGGGTGGAAAAGACTCAGTTCCATTCGATCGCAAATGCTGGACTTTCTATCTTCTTTTTTGATGTCTCTGAGTAGCCTCCCTGGCAAGGGACAATATGCATATGAACGCCTAAGGTGTTTGGAGAGGTCGGTGGAGAGGCTGTTGGGAAACACGTGAGACGGAGGAAGAAGTCCTTAGCTATGCAGCATTAGCGCGGGATAGAACGAGGAAGTTATAACGGTCAATGCTCGTGTGGTTGGTCTTCACACAGAAGCTATGGGAAGCAGCGACGTAAATGGGCCGAGGGTGAGATTAATGAGTGTTTGGACACACGCAGTTAGATCATTAGAGTAATGGCTGAATTTACATTTTCTTTTCGCACTATGTGGTACGCAAGGTGATGGGATTACTCCATAGCCATCCATACAAATCATAGAGGGATCAGCTACCATTCAGATAATCATAAGAAGATTCATTGGAACCATTTGTCTTCAGGGATATTCCGGAATATTTTTGCTGCCTGGTTTGACAACTCGAATATTCATGTTTTCTGAGTAAGATCCTGAGTAATTAGAGTAACAAGTTTCCCTCAGCCAAGTGTAATAAAGTAATAGTGTGTACGCTCTAGAATGGCCCGGTTAGGTCTCTTAAATTTCTTTTATCATTTAGACTACAAAATAACTTGTTCCTTCACATGGGGGCACAACTCCCTCGACGGAATTATTCACGCGGGCCCGGCGGGAAATTTCAGGAGAGTAACTAGAGAATTTGTTAATGGATGGATGGTTGGGGAGAGAGAGAGAGAGAGAGAGAGAGAGAGAGAGAGAGAGAGAGAGAGAGAGAGAGAGCGATCACGAGCCAGCTCAGTCTGCATACTCAGATGTTTACTTCTCCTCTCACAGAAGCAATACGTTCCCCAGCCCGCCACACTCTTGCGTAATGGTCTTTAGCTACGCAAAGCGCAGGTCTCCAGGCGACCAGAGACGGGAGCAATGTCGCGTAGGTCCCGTGTCTCCAAGGTCGCCCTCTTGACACACGAGACCCCTCGCGCCAACGCCTCGCCTTCAATTAATCTAATTCACCTGAGTAAATTACCTTTGATCCCCCTCGAGTTAAAGCCGTAGCTCCTTAGCCACGGTATATGAACAGAGATTTCAAGGAAACCTTCCGTGAGATTTAGTTCTATCCAGTTCTATTAAGAGGCAGACAGATAGATAGATAGATGGAAAGAGAGAGAGAGAGAGAGAGAGAGAGAGAGAGAGAGAGAGAGAGAGAGAGAGAGAGAGAGAGAGAGAGGACATGGCACCGAAAGACTAATCAAAATATTACTCGATTTTCTCATCTTCACAATCCTCGGGTCGTATATATCGAGGGTTTCCTTTCTACTGACACCCATGTAATTATCAGTCATTAAGACATGGTATGGAGGCACCGTAATCTCCCGGGTCCACTAAGGTGTCCAGCCTCCATCTGAGGCACCGAATATTCTCCTGAAAAACTGAGAAAAACGACGTAAGATGAGCTTCTGGTCCGCCTCCCGCCAGAGTTTCCTCAGCATAACGTGAGCGGCATCGCTCCTCTGCCAGTGTGTGTGTGTGTGTGTGTGTGTGTGTGTGTGTGTGTGTGTGTGGAGCGCACTCGTGTACGACATGGTATACCATCTGCTTATGGTACCCGCTTCTCGTCAACCATTGTATACATGATGCCTTTACTATGTACCGTAAAATATGTAGTTTACACACAACATGACAAAATATGGTGTACTTTTTAACAAGTAAAAAAGATGGTATACCTCTGGTCCCTATCTCATGCCATGCGTACTGCCTGTATGGTATACATCTGCCGTCATTAGCCCACGGGTGTTGCAAAATGGTGTCCTGTCTACTCTCACTATCACTCGTGTGTTTCTTCTGTTACATCTACTTTGGCAGGTCCACCACCCTAACCCCCCACTGCCACCCGATCTCCCGTCTTCTCTGGCAATCTCACCCTAATATCATCATCATCATCATCATCATCGTCTATGCTGTTATCAACCTATCATCATTATGATATCATTTTAATATCAATGTACGATCACCAGTGTCACTGAGATCATTATACGATCACCATTGTCACTGTCTTTGAGCTGGTATATGTTCGAGGAGCCAAAAGATATCTATCTCGATGGAAACGAAAAAAAATTTTCGTTTTTATCTTAACGTTTTATGTATCCTAATAAGTCCAGCAGATAAATAGACTTAAATTTACAACTCGGATAATCTTTTCCACTCTTAAGTTTCTCCGGTGCGCAGTGACTTTGAGGGGAAATTTGCATATTCAACATCTTTTCTTGTGCACAGTTGTCTGAGGCTGGAAGTCCTCGAGAGCACAAAATTTATCAGAACTTTGAGATCTTTTTTTCTTTTTTTTTCCCTCCTCCTCCTCTCTGCTGTGGAGACCCGGGCTGATTCGTTAGGAGAACGTTGTCTCCACGACGGGCATTTTGGTCGCGAGGGAAACGGTGAAAAACACTTGCCTAATGGTGCCATTTTTTTCTATATGGGGCGAAGGACAAGGGGACAGCAGGGGGAGGGACTGGTGAGAAAAAATCCAGGAGGAATACTGGGATATTTGAGGAGACGAATGGGAAGAGGAAAGAGGAAAGGACGTTATGAAAGACGAATGAGAAGAGGAAAGAGGAAAGGACATTATGAAAGGATGTGGAGACGAATGAGAAGAGGAAGAGGAAAGAGGGAAGGACATTATGGAAGAACATAGCAGAGAAGAAAGCATAGAGAAAGAGAAGGGAATGGTAGATTGACTCGACCCTTAAACTAAGTGGTCAGGGAATGAAATGGTGGAGAAACCATTCAAAGCGACATGAACTAGAAAAGGAGGATGAAGTACCATTCAAAGAGACATGAACTAGAAAAGGAGGATGAAGTACAGGAACGACAGGAATGGAAGTAGAAAGCAACCGTAAGAGAGAATAAAGACGGCTTTACGAATCGTGTCACCAAGTTAGATTAGCACAAGTTAAGGAGACACAAACACTGCAGTCTCAAGGAGGATGAACAGCAGCAGGAGCAGTGGTGTTCAGAGGTGTTCACCAGGGATGGGTGTTGAGGAGCGATGACCTGAGGGGGGGGTGGGAGTGAGGGATGTTAAGGGTCCTCCCACGGTGATGGATGTGGCGGTGGGAGGGGAGGAGCTGTCACTGGTGCTCCCATGGTGGTGATGGGAGTGAAGGATATCAAAGGTCCTCCCATGATAGTGGGTGTCCAGGGGATATGAAGGTCCTCCCATGGCGATGCTGGGAGTGAAGGGTATATAGTGCGGATCCTCCCATGGTGAGGGTGATACTGACGGGTTACCTCGGTCCTCCCATGGTAGTGGTGGTAGGAGGTTAAAGGGGATGGACAAGTCTCCCACTGAAGGAAGGGGAGACACACACACACACACACACACACACACACACACACACACACACACACCCTTACTTTACTCTCATAGATGGAGGGGGTGACAATACATATATACCAAAGGAATGGTTGTATATACAGCAAGGGTATATATATATATATATATATATATATATATATATATATATATATATATATATATATATATATATACACCCTCCCGTAAACCTTAATATATATATACTTCGATCTGAATATTCATCGATATTCAGTAAACGTCTGGGTCTTTGGCGTGTTAGTTTCTCAATATTCTTTCGCGTTTCATTCGCCAGAAGAAGAAGAAATCTTCGATTGGGTTTGAAGGTCCCCTAAAGTGGAAGAGATAGGCTTGTTCGCAGTCTGCAGATGACGACCAGTCTTGATGTAGTAGTGACAGGTTTATTTCACACACACACTCACACACACACACACACACACACACACACACACACACACGTCACTTCCCGCCATCCACACAGAACTCTCTGGAAATCTCTCTTATCCTAAAAGAAAAAAAAATACATCCAAAGCCTCTTAGTCAGCCTTGGCGTTGACGGAGTTTTAATTACCCCCCGGCCTGAGCACGTGACTCAAAGCCTAATATATTCCCAACACGATGAACTTCACGTGAATTTCATAAGGGTTATGTTCCGTTATTTTCATATGCGAGCATGTCTCTCTCTGGGCTTTAGAGCTCTCTCTCTCTCTCTCTCTCTCTCTCTCTCTCTCTCTCTCTCTCTCTCTCTCTCTCTCTCTCTCTATCATCATCATCATCGTCTACATCATCATCTGTACAAGGAGCAACACACGTGTGTGTAAAACTTTCCCTCCCAGTATAACACAGTAATAGTAATCATACAGACATACACAGACACACACGCACACAGATACACAGACACCCACAGAAAGACGGACACACAAGCGTCTGCCACAGACGCTTGTGTCTGCCACAGACAACCAGACAGACAGGAGGACACTGGGCCTCATCACTTCTTCACCAGAAGACCAACATAACCACAGGGATTAATGGTCTGGACGTAAAAGACAGAGTGGTGCCTCCTCCACACTGTATTACCCGCAGTTCGAATTAAAATGCAGCAATAAAGGACCAAACTGATCATATTCTGGGTTAATGGAACGGCTCCCGTCCAGTACTCCAGCAGTTTATGTGGCCATGAATTAGGTAGGCCGGATAAGAGTCCAATAATAGTTTTATATATATATATATATATATATATATATATATATATATATATATATATATATATATATATATATATATATTATCCCTGGGGATAGGGGAGAAAGAATACTTCCCACGTATTCCCTGCGTGTCGTAGAAGGCGACTAAAAGGGAAGGGAGCGGGGGGCTGGAAATCCTCCCCTCTCGGTTTTTTTAATTTTCCAAAAAGGAGGGACAGAGAAGGGGGCCAGGTGAGGATATTCCCACAAAGGTTCAGTCCTCTGTTCTTAACGCAACCTGGCTAATGCGGGAGATGGCGAATAGTATGAAAAAAAAAAAGAATATATATATATATATATATATATATATATATATATATATATATATATATATATATATATATAATACTACATCATGCCTCAAGAGTTTCTTCTATCTTTATGTATCATCATTAGTGCTCTTGTCTTGCTCCGGCTGAGTATAATGTTTCCCTCCCGACTGCATTATCTTAAAAGGAATATGATACTGTATTCTGCCATTTCTGCATGGTTAAAAAGAGAACGAGCGGTGTGCGCAATTTGGCGTAATAAGATGCGTGCGTGATCATCAACGAATTCTTCATAGTCAACGCAAACATTTGGTACATTCCTGTCAAATTGCGTTCGTGGACTACTGAAGACTCGTATACGATACACAGGAAACATGAGACTCTTCCTGGGGCCTTCGAGACTCAAAAGTATTTTCCCTTAAACCATGAATAACACTTAAGCATGGTGTAGTTAGGGGAGCCAACCATATTCACACTCATGAGACAACCATCCATTACTACCATACTACCAGGAGCTGTGAGAGGAGGACCAGTCATAACTAATCTATTGACGAAATCTTTAAGAAAATCGGTATATCTTCAGCGATCCCATTTGGCTCCACCATCAACTCACTATTTTCGACTTCAGGCGAATCGTATTTCATAGTCTGGTGTCCTAAACACTATTTTACTAGCGTCTCTATGATCTCATATTCAGGGTAATTTATCCTTTATTTCGGCTGTGAGCTGAGGCGAATATGCTCGGTAGGAAATACGGAGCCAACGAAATTTGTGCAGACATTCAGGAGGCAGAAATAACAGGGGACGGGACGTGTGATGAGGGAAGAATGAGAATGAGGAGGAGAGGAAGTGAGGGGAGAATGAGAGAGGAGGTGTTTTGGGAATGGAAGTCTTCGAGGTGTAAGTGGTCAGGGAGGGTTGCTGGCTATGTATCACTACGGACGGGCCCAGGATCGAATCTCGGTCTCGGGTATTCATCTCGTAGAGGCAACATCTGACCGTCGATCGCCTCATTTGGAGTTTGTTGATAAACGGCTTGAGTCGGGGAAGGTAAATACTGCAGACTGGCCTGACACACACACACACACACACACACACACACACACACACACACACACACACCCTCCCGCTGAGGGCACCAGTGGTCCATGACCGGTGCCTTGACGTAGAAAAGAAAATGCGAAGTTGGAGGAAGAGAATAGCTCGAGGAAAATGAGAAGGTAAAGTGTGGGGAAAAGAGAGAACAGAGGGTTAGCAATGGGACGATACACGTCAACGAAAGTAAGAAGGGAAATGAATTAGGGAGGAGAAGAGACAGTAGTGTGAGGGATGGAGAAACAGGAGATGAATAAAGACATGCGGAGGGTCAGGAGGAAAAATATGGCAGAGGGAAGGCATTGGTGAGCAAACAGAACAAGAATTATTACGGGTCGTTAAAAGTTTATGGCCAGCCATACAGAAAGAATATCGTGGGCCATAACCAGAACCATAGAACACACGAGTCCCTCAATACGGCCGATGGTACTAGTGCTGTCGGGTCCCCGAAAAGTCCCCACTACTGTGGTCTGCTGTGGTCCCCCTGCAGGGTATAAATATATATATATATATATATATATATATATATATATATATATATATATTTAGTGTGGTACCCGGCACTAGGGAGTGGTCTTAGGGTGGTTTGGTCTCAAGAATTCCCCATGGGTGAGGTCCGGTACACTTCCCTAGCACAGTGTATGATGTGTAGCCATGATGTGATGCGGTCCCATGCATCGGCCATGGTCTGCCCCGACACAAACTAGCGCCTTGATGTGGTCCCATGCCCTGGGTGAGGTCAGACGCGTTAACACAACGGCGAACATGATCATGGTACGAAGCGGCTCAAAGCCAGTAGCTAGCTATCGTCATGGTCCGGGTGTGGCCAGACACAACCGGTGGCATCAACAATATTGTGCGAGTTGCATTTTATCGTAATATAATAACCTTTTGGTAGCATCATGAGTGTCCGTGGGTGAAACTTCTTTCATTAAACTTTTAACTCGTGCTTACGATATCAATATAATGCTCATTACTCCTGGGGGGCGTGCGGTGTTATTAAACGAGTTGGGCCAAAGTAATTCTTAAAGAAATATCCTCAACTCTTTTTTTTTTCATTTTTTTTTTTCTTCTGGCTAACTAAATTTTGCTGATAGTTGAGGTGATTTTCGACAGGATTGAAAACACACAAAAAAAATTTTGCTTCCCCGCTAAAAATCAATCAGCCAAGTTCCTCAATCATTCTTTTGTTTTTTTCCTTTTCTTCCTTTCAAGAAGAAGAACACCCTGACTCATAGTAACTCTTTAAGAATCCATGTTGAGTGAAAATATGCTCTCAGGTCTTTCACGACTTTGGCACGTGATGTTGCTTTTAATACGTGGCGACGAAGGGGCTCTTCGCTTCAGAGAACACAAGAACATACTGGGGCCAGGCAAGCGAGTGTCACTGCTCCGTCCATGAGGATTCTCTGTGAGGAAGGCAAGAGCAGAGGAGACTGAGGTAGGATATGCATATTAATCTTTCACTGAGCCATCTTCCTCTCGTGTACCTCTGTGGATTTCAACCTCACGTTTATCTAACCCTCGCTTCCTGCACCCTCTGTATTCTACGTATACCTTCCACCTCCTTTCCGTACCACATGAATCACCCTCCACCTCTCCTCTTGTATCTCTACCACACACACATTGTCTCCCCCTCTGTACCCGCCTCCGACCACATATTCACTCTCCACATCTTGCCCTGTGCTTTTCCTCCGTCCACACTGTTTCCTCGCCTCCGCTTCCATCTCCCGGTTGCGTCTATAATTCCCACACAATAAATGGTCTTCATTAACATTCCAAGATTTTCTCACACCCAGAATTTACGATCATTTACATTAATACCAGACACTAGGCTGTGTCAGCCCCGAAGGCATACAAAGGCATGCAGGCACCAACAATAAAACCGGGTCCCTTCGAGGCTATTTGCGATAGTGGGAATATGTCAGATACACAGAGTAATGTGGCGAGCGTAGATGGGCATACAAATGTATCAAGAACGAATACAAACAAACTGTTCCTTTAGGAAAAGAGCCGTAGAATAACGTTATTGGTGAATATAAATCGAAATAATCACCTAGTTTATTCTGAGACGTATCTGTAAATACTGCTTTTGACATCTGTAATTAGTATATTGTTCTATATCTTAACAATCCTCTTGAGGAACCTTTATGTCTTCTTCTTTGAGGTAAGATGCTTGGCCACGAGTTTGCTTCCGCTATCAAGGATGAAGTTACACGAATCAAATTCTCTGTATGTTTAATCGAGTTTATCCAAGTCTTTGATACTCATATGACGAGTCTTTCCCTGGTAAATGAGAATGCATCATCTCTGGGAGTAGATAGCGTTGCGTACCGGAAGGTGGGAAAGCTTTTGATAAAACATGTACGTTGATCTTCATCTTATAGAAAATCTTCCATTCTCTAGCGTGAAAGGAAAAGGCTTTAATATCGACACTATTTCTCTTTTGAGCAGAGAGAACCTGTGTGAATGGTTGTCAAACCCTTGTCGACAAAGAGATGTGCTGTCGAGATGTGTCTGTCTTCTTTTGTTCGTCGCATTCACTGCATCTATTGTTCACTGCAGTAATAGCTTTTGTAATTCTATATACATATATATATATATATATATATATATTCCCTATTTGTTCACAGGGAAATGAAACACGATAAGTTCCCAAGTGCACTTTCGTGTAATAACCACATCATCAGGGGGAGATACGAGAAAGAAATATAACAGTCAGTTGATATGCGCCATCAACCATGCCATACAAGGCTCTGTTTAAACACATGCTGTATTCCTCAACATAGTTTTCACGGCCTGCTCTCAACAGCACCTGTTCCTATACGTCATACGAACCTATGATCCACTTTGTCTCTGGCCTTGTATTCTTGCCTTAGGCTGGCTTCCCTAAGCATTACATTCCGGGATAAATGGTTGCACGATGTACATTTGTGTTTATGCATAAATTCTGAAATATTCTAACCCACAAATTTTTTAAAACTATTTTTTCTACGCTGATAAAAACAGGTTATGTAATACACACGTTTGTATAAACTGGAAAGGAAGACAGATGGTTTATTTGACACATTAATGTAACTAATAGGCGTACAATTTAGCATTAAATCACATGGAACATAGAGTTCGCTTGATACGCTTATCAACCATAGACATGGCTATTAATCGAGATGTATTACAACATTTTGGGAGAACCATCCCAATTACTGCGGACGCTGTATGTTATTTACCCCTAAAATAAACCCGGAATTAACTGCTTTCCCCGAGGCTGAGAGGCATTGGTTTATAGCTCGGATAACTACAGACCATCAACCACTATATTCAGCTATAAGGATCTTAAGGACCCACGGAACATAAGAGAAACAATAAGACATAGTTAACAAAACGTCAACAAATCTGTACAACGCAGGAATGGTGTAATCAAAAGTGTTTGCTGTTTTCCTCACATCAGTTGGAGATTTTGAAACGTAATGCCTTTGGGAGAACCACCATGAGTGAGTCTACTGATCTGAAAATGGTAATATCATTGCAGACCTGTTAGTACCATAGTGGTGGGAGTACATGAGAAGGAATGATGACTTGAGATCTGATGGTCTATATGGAGGTTATATCATAGGAAAAAAAAGAAAAAAAAAAAAAAATATATATATATATATATATATATATATATATATATATATATATATATATATATATATATATATATATATATATATATATATTCCTATGAGTCCATGGGGAAATATGAAACACGATAAGCTCCCAAGTGCACATTCGTGTAATAATCACATCATCAGGGGCAGACACAAGAGAGAGAAATATAAGTCAGTTGATATACATCGAAGAGACGAAGCTAGGACGCCATTTGGTAAACATGCGAGAGGTAAACATGGGAGAGGTACTGGCTGGGTGGCTGGGTAGGAGTACTCTTTGGGGACGATTAGTAAACGATTTAGTACGATCATTAAAACGTAGAAATGATTGGGGTGAGCACTTACGTATAGCCAGTGAATGGGAATGAGTTGTCCCGTGCAGTGTGTGTGTGTGTGTGTGTGTGTGTGGTGTGTGTGTGTGTGCCTACATACATGGGAGTAAAGACATGATACATATATGGATTGTTAAGAGACGTGGCGACATGAGTGTGAAATTCTCTCCCCGTAGCATAGAAAGAGTAATCACACATACACACACACACACACACGCGCGCGCGCGCAAGAGCGCTGAGGCCATCAGCTCGAGCAGGTGGCGCCTCTAGACCAGGCAGGAAATTTCCTTCCCTTTAAGGACACTCCACCTTGAACCTCCACCATAAATCCACAGTTCCCCTGCGCCAAGTTCCTCCCTTCCCTGGTGAACTGGTGGGGAGGGAGAGGGAGGGAGAGAGACTGAGGAAGCTTGGGAGGAAGGAGGGAGTGTTAAATCCAGCTCTAACTCCCTGAATACTTCATTACCAGTTTTCCTTACGTGGTGAATTAAGTATGATTGCCCTGGCACCGAGGGAAAATAAACGTGGCCCGCCTCCCCCACGGCTTACGAATACCTGAACGTCTCTGGTGTGACGTTTAGGGGGGTCTGGGAGGCGAGAGAATTGGCAGGTATTGCCACCACGAAGACCACAAGATGACGATTATTCCCTCAGACGACAATGGGCGAGCGTCCGATCTATCGAGGCACAGAAGACAAAGAGAGGGGAGGAGACCATAGGGCTGCTATATGGCACAGATCCCAGCGTTTGCTCGTCAGCAGAAGGCATAGAGACGTTCGTGGTCATCGTCTGGCGTCAATATGGGGACGACATTCATCGCATACACAAGAATGTATTGGCAGGGAAGGAAACTCCACAGCCACACATCCATATTAACATATGATTATGCGAGAACACATACACAGACGAAAGACCGCCGGACGATTGAGAGAAGACGGTCAGACGAAGGGCGAAAACTACTGACGAACGACGGACAGACAGACGATGAACACACAAAAGGAAGGAACGGGCTTGGATGATCGGTAGCCCGCACTGCCACGGGACAATGTCTTCTTCGTCATCTACGATGAAATTCATCTTGACATCTAGAGCGATGCCTGGAGACAGAATAAACATCTCGTCTGATCTTAAGTGATGCGAATAAACACTCGCCATCAGAAAGTGACCGAAAAGGTTATTATCATTTTTTTTTTAACTTTAAGAGAGACACGAAATTTCGGTCAGGGAGAAAAGAAGTAAAGAAAAAAGGGGGTGGGTAAAGATCCACAGGGAAGGGTTTCTGTGCTCGTTAAGTGAAGTGGAGGCGCTTAACCCCAAGGGTCGTTAGCTGAGATTTTCGACCGCCAGGAGTGGTAGTGAAGCTTACTGTGCAGGGTCCAGACTGGCCAAAGTGGTAGTGAGGCTCACAGCTCAGGGTCTAGACTAGCCAGAGTGGTGGTGGAGTTCACAGCTCAGGGTCTAGACTAGCCAGAGTGGTGGTGGAGCTCACAGCTCAGGGTCTAGACTAGCCAGAGTGGTGGTGGAGCTCACAGCTCAGGGTCTAGACTAGCCAGAGTGGTGGTGGAGTTCACAGCTCAGGGTCTAGACTAGCCAGAGTGGTAGTGGAGCTCACAGCTCAGGGTCCAGACTGGCCAAAGTGGTAGTGGAGTTCACAACTTCGATTGCGGATTCCCCAAAATGAATCACAGTGCTCACTGTTTATATTCTAGGGTGACCGGAGCAGTGGCAAAGCGAGTACCTCGTATTTCAGACTCAACAAAGTGGTAACAGACCCCACAATATAGGTACTTGACCAGCTACAGTGGGAAAAGTCCTCAGCGCTTGGAGTCTTCACTTGTTCACAGCTCAGAGCATACGATTTTTCGACTGTCCAGAATGGAACGGAAGTACATAGCTCCTGACTGGCCAAAATGGCAGAGGGGCTTACTGCTTACTGTCTCATTGGCCGAAGGCTATGCCAACTTCACGCGCAATGGTTATAGGTCGATTTACACACGTAAACACACGTAACTGGATACAAATATAACTCACATTTCAGTGTAAACTAGCAAAAGAAAACGGAATGAATGCACTGTAGGCTACAGCATGATATCATAATACCTTATCTCCTCTTTATCGTCGGACAAGACAATCACTGGATGGAAACAGACCCCGAAGAACAATGTAAACAGTACACAAGTAAGAAGGCAAACAACGGATATTTCGCAAGTGTAAACAAAGATACACTCAGGCAAATACTAACAACAGGAGCAGAAAAGTTGAGTACAAACTTTTGCATAAGAGTCTTATTGCAAGGTTCGCTATAAGTCTTACTGAAAGCGTCTTGCCACGAGTCTTACACTGCAAGCGTCTTGCTTTAACAGTCTTACTGCAAGTGTCTCAGCTGATGAGTCTTATTATAAGTGTCTCAATTACAAGAGTCTTACTACAAGCTGTCTTGCTGTAAGTGCCTGATTATAAGACTCTACAAACGTACACCCTCTAAAGTTTTACACTATTTCTCTTACTTTAAGAGTCATATCATAAAGTCTTACACCATTTCTCTTACTTTAAGAGTCATATTATAAAGTCTTACACCATTTCTCTTACTTTAAGAGTCATATCATAAAGTCTTACACCATTTCTCTTACTTTAAGAGTCATATTATAAAGTCTTACACCATTTCTCTTACTTTAAGAGTCATATTATAAAGTCTTACACCATTTCTCTTACTTTAAGAGTCATATTATAAAGTCTTACACCATTTATCTTACTTTAAGAGTCATATTATAAAGTCTTACACCATTTATCTTACTTTAAGAGTCATATTATAAAGTCTTACACCATTTATCTTACTTTAAGAGTCATATCATAAAGTCTTACACTATTTATCTTACTTTAAGAGTCATATTATAAAGTTTTACACCATTTATCTTACTTTAAGAGTCATATTATAAAGTCTTACACCATTTATCTTACTTTAAGAGTCATATTATAAGTCAATAGTCTCACAGTCAGTATCTTACTTCAAGAGTCTCGGCTATTGTACGTAAGATATCAGTGTGGCTCACAGCAGCAAGATATAAGTGTGGCTCACAGTCGGGTAAGGAAGATCCTCGTCTCGTCATTTCCTCACAGCATATCTGTCCGGCGAGGTATCACTGATAACACAGGCGAACCCATCGTTCCGCGAACGTCTCTCTTCATTTCGAGCCGGGTGCTTCATGCAGCATATTCCTGGCCACTCCTGCAGTCGTCATGCATTCAACCGGAGTGTTAGGAGTGCATGACAACCTTATTTATCTCCATTTCTTTACATACGTAATCATCTACAGCCTTATCATATAGTTGCGATATGTAAGAATCTAGTTTCACTGTCTATTTATTTCCCCAACAACCCCCTCGTAAATATCTAAGTTAATAAAGACAGAATATAAGATTAACGAGCGTGAGTATGTATCTTAAGGTCACTTATCGATCCCGTCTACCCACGAGGGGGCAAGACAATCACCTTCCACACACACACACACACACACACACCAGGTAACATAGGCGGGTCTTCCATAAAGTTGCCTCGGCGGAATTGATTTATGAGTGGGATGAACCGTTTCATAACGATCCACAGTCGTTATATCTGGCCAGCTAGTGGGACAGGGCCAGGCCCTACGTTTGGATGTATGTCTCAGGGGGTGTGGGAAGGCTGAGGAAGGAAGAGATCCAGGGATAGGGAAGGGATTAGCGGACGAAGAGAAAGTAAGGGAAAAGGGGATGTGGTTTAGGTAAGGGAGAGAGAGTTGGGGATTAGAAAGATTGGATCAAATATATATATATATATATATATATATATATATATGTGTGTGTTTTGGACAATCACATGTTTACCAAATGGCGTCCTAGCTTCGTCTCTTCGATGTATATCAACTGACTTATATTTCTCTCTTGTGTCTCCCCTGATGATGTGATTATTACACGAAAGTGCACTTGGAAACTTTTCGTGTTTCATTTTCCCCGTGGACTCATAGGAATATATATATATATATATATATATATATCAGGGTACAAAGCTGTTAAATCTTCATCCTAAGATCTTAAATGTTAACACTACTCCTCCTCCTCCCACACTATAGGCATAAGTAACTCTTCGTCTCAACGACAACACAGAAAATGTCATTTTTCAAACACCTCATCCCGCAGGTGATTTCTTCTTCCCGCGCACATCATGAGGGGAAAATTTGCGTTAACATCCACCGCGAACTTTGAAAGAGTGTCTTCCGGATATTTTGGGAGGGAGGGAAGGCTTTACGGTCCATTTGTGGCGTTTCATGCATGGCTTCCTCCTGCACCGACGTTGTCCTATGTATCATAGTAAATTCTGTGTGTGTGTGTGTGTGTGTGTGTGTGTGTGTGTGTGTGTGTGTGTGTGTGTGTCGCACGATGGTCTATTTTCATTTCCAAAACCAGAGTCGATGCTCGATTGTTTTTCAAGCGATTTCCGCTTTTGGATACTCATGGCATTTGAGCATAGGGGCGCTTATTCATCCCTAATGGTGTTGTGTATATGCAGAAAATCATAATAAAAATGTGACTTCATAAATGCAAAAAAACGCCACTAAGAAAAAATGTTGAATCCTGAGCGCTTTCGTGTATTACCGCATCTTCAGACGAGTGTTCACAGATGGATATGTGATCACGATCGTAAATCCACCTTCTAAGAATATCTGAAACCTTATACAGCATAAGGAATTAGATCCGATGAAGAGTATCTAATACTGAATACTACATTCGTGTGCCCAGAGCCTCAGATTGTAATACTACGAAGAGCCTACGTCTACAGTTCGTCAGGAAGTGACGTAGGAATAGAAATGGCGTATCATATCAAGGTGAAACGTTTACATGTGGGGGTTTTACATCAGTTATCCGGAATGAGGAGCCCATTTTCAATACTCGTAAAAGTTTATGAGGTTCCTGTCCCCTGGATAATGCCGTGTTCCTGTGTGTGTGTGTGTGTGTGTGTGTGTGTGTGTGTGTGTGTGTGTGTGTGTGTGTATTACAATTTGTGTGGCACGGGGACAGAGTCTTACATTCGTATTTCCCCGTCTATCATCACTGTATATATTCACCATGGCTTTACTCCCTTTTACGTATGTGTACGCCACACACACACACACACACACACACCTCAGCCTAAGTCAGGTAGCCAATAATCCGCCAGCCCTGAGGATCATGTAAATACATATATATCTATATAGATAGATAGATAAATAGATAAATAGATAGACAGATAGATATAGGCGTACTCTAATCAATCTTATCGACTGATCGATGGAATCAATTGCTGTTCTGTGCAGTGTGTGTGTGTGTCCGCACACACCTCACTCTCCCCAGCCACGTAGTCGGGACAGCAAGTTATTCTCTCCCGCATTTTCCTCACCATTTTCTTCCCACGCCACCTGCTGGTATCCCTCACGTGAGCCGCACAAGGCAAAGTTTACACGGTAAACTCCTGCAGGATACAAGGGTCTGGGTTTACATCCGAGATCAAAGTCTCCTGAAAGTTTGCTACACTCTAGTGATCTGGTTGCCATCCACTCCACGCTGAATGCAGTGTGAAAAATATACAGTCCTCATACTGGACGGTATTTTGGTGCTCTCTCTCTCTCTCTCTCTCTCTCTCTCTCTCTCTCTCTCTCTCTCTCTCTCTCTCTCTCTCGTGAGAGGCAGCCACCGATGAGTGAGGTATACTACCCGCCTAGGGTTCAAGGAGGGTGAGCAACAGCTATGCAGGGAGCCAGCACTTCAATTGCTGTCAACTTTCACTCCTTTGCCCTCCTCCCCCTCTCCCTCATATTTACTGTCTTTTTGTCTTTCTGCTTCATGCACATGTGGGTTTTCCCCGGCAATCAGACCACATGCATACAATCTATCTCTCACGTGAGACTTGATAACATGTAAGTTGATGTAACAGAATAGATATGAAAAAAAAAGGGAAAGTGGGAAAGGCAAAAAGATGTGTCGTGAGTTGGTTGCTGTCTGGACTTGAAGCCTATTAGCTGGCAAATTCCTTCAGACCTTCATCATGAAGCTATACATACACCACCAACCTTTAAGTCTTTAACACCAGTTTAAGTATTAAGGATAATTGGCCAAAAGCATAAAGAATACTTGTAAACATATTTCACAAGAGACTGGACGCTAGATTTCAGACCTGTGATGTGAATGCACAATACATATTGCACGACAGACACATATTAGCAAGGAGAAAGATCCCACAGATGTTTACTCCACATCAACTACATAATCATCCATACACCTGCGCATGCGCCGTATAGCATTACACCAGCGGGCCAAGATGACGTGCGCGTTGATCAGAAACTCAAAATAGCTTAGACGTGGGCAATCCCAGGCCACGGCGTCGTTCCTGTGGTCACATTCTGCCACTGTGGCGAGTCTGTGTGATATATCCTGACCAGTGCGGACGAAGGTGGTCGAGACCACCGTGCTCCCAACTGAGGGAATTACTGCCTCGCTGTCCACCATCACCGTAACGTTGAGTACCTCTTCCTCCCTGCTCGGTGCCCCGTAACCACGGGTACAGCTATTCCTCAGTGGTGATGCCCCGCACAGCCATGACGCACTTGAGGGGCACAGCTCCTCCTCGACTGTGGTGCCTCCTACCACGAAAACAAAGAAAGGAGGGGTACGGCCTCGCCCTCATGCCCGGTGTCTCGTACCCACACATGAGAGAGAGAGAGAGAGAGAGAGAGAGAGAGAGAGAGAGAGAGAGAGAGAGAGATGAGGTGTATAGTCAGACGAAGAGTAAATTCCTTACAGAAACGGTCATCATCTCCCAACAGAGTCGTCAGCTGCACCGCTGGTGTTTGTATTCAATCAGTCGGCTACAAAACTCGATCAGTTCCCCCCCCCCCCAGAGTCAACACTTGTAGATTTGGGTGATGTGCTGAAAAGCGGATCATCTGGTTCACTCTTATCGCGCTATTGGGCAAGGGCGGTGGAATCTGATTGCGCAAAGGCAATCTCTCTCTCTCTCTCTCTCTCTCTCTCTCTCTCTCTCTCTCTCTCTCTCTCTCTCTCTCCCTCGTTCAATTAAATGCTGAACAACGGATTTCGCGAGAGTACGTGGAGTGGAAAGTCAATTTGATCCTAACTCTATACCTCACTGTAAAACTGGGAATTTCTGAAATACGACGAATACGTGTGGGGCGACGGGGCTGATAAGAAATATGATACAAGAAACTGAAATGCAAAGAGAATAAGAGAAAAACCATAAGAAAGTCGAATTTATTTAAAAAAAAAAGGAAGCGGTTTGTCTGTTTTGATTTTAGACTTTATTAATCTGTCGTAAGACGCATGATCAATGTACATACCTGCAGGAAATCTAAACAGATCCTAAACAAGTACGACTCAAGAGCGACTATATAAATCGGTTGGTTTTGGTGTTGGGAGAAATCGTGACGGTGGGAAAGTGGTGGTGAGGATTACGTGTGTAGTCTGACAACACGGTAATTCTCCCTGAGGGAGAGGCACTCCTGCAGCACCTTGGGTGGGTGGAGGAGGCGGGGAGCAAGGTATTGTGGAGGGAAGGAGGAGACCGGGTAAGTAGGAGGAGGAGGAGAGTGGAGGGAGGGATTGGGAGTAAGTATATAGGGTTAGAGACGGGGAGCGTGTGACCTTGTGAGGGCAGCATATGAGGAGAAGGGAGGGGACGAGACGCGTGCATGGCAGAGGGAACTCAAGAAACGGTCGTGGTAGGCAAGGAGAGAAGACACGGGTGAGGGAGGTAGATGAGAGGGGAAAGCCAGACAACTTGTGGTCTCAGGCGAAGTTGTCTGATGAAGGACAGTAACAGCATGAATTCCAGATCAAGACATAGGACAGTCGACAGTAGGGGAAGAAGGGACAATCTAGGCGAAAGACAACTGAAAAGAACATCGAAAAGGAGAGAAGGAGAGTGAAAGTGTTTGTGAGTGGCAGTGTGAGGGTGGACGTGGGTGGACTGGAGAACGGATCTGTGTCGTGGATGTTTCTGGAGGAGGAGGGGGAATGGGTCTGAGGAACTTGCAAATGGATGACCCATATGCAAATGTTGCCAGGGCTGGATTACAGTTACGGAAACACTTAGGAATAATACACAGCTTAGAATTCTGGTTGTAGGCTGAGATAAAGTGAAGAGGAGTGTTTTCTAAAACTTAAGAAGTGATATGGTAAACAACCTCTAGAAACATGCTAAAAAAAAGGGGTGATACTTGATGATACAAATATCTTTTTCGTATATATCTGTGTGTGTGAGAGAGACAGAGAGAGAGAGAGAGAGAGAGAGAGAAGAGAGAGAGAGAGAGAGAGAGAGAGAGAGAGAGAGAGAGAGAGAGAGAGAGAGAGGCTTTCGGGAGGTGAGGAAGCCGATTGGACGTTTCTGAGAGCGGTGGCAAAGATTGTTGTTGTCGCAAAAGTCATAAAAAGCGATTATATTGATCATATTCAAGGAACGCCTTCTGATCAACGGCAACGAATCGCACTGGGGAAGATCACGCAACTTTTTGATTCGAGCAGAGATGACTGGCACGAAGGAGATGACTGTAATCTTAGAAACGTATGTACACATATGTGCATTTACAGCTTAATCAAGCTGTCAGCCAATCGAATGAATGAGACGAAGTATATACTGTAACTCTTCTAATAATCTTCCAGTAGCCCTTGAAGCTTAGTTAATGGCGCCAGAGCCTTGACACTAGAGCTTTCTTATCATACTTAAAATGCTACCAGAGTACTGATAACACAGTAGCCTCATCAGTCCTCATGGTGGATATGAAGACAAGTCACCCGTTCGCTGTGAAAACTATGCGTCCGGACACGTGAATCCGAAGCAGCAGACGGATGAATTTTCCTCTTCTGGTAACACTGTAGATCGGGGTAGGGGGTGATGGGCAGGGCCTGAGGGTGAGGGTTGGGGGAGTGGAGGGTGTGTGGAGGTGCGGGAGGCAATAAGCTGTGTGCTGCAGTTGTCATTTAATGGTAAATTAAGCAAATTAGGCGTGGACTGGTGATGGAAGGGTTGATTATGGTTTCAGGAATATAGCTCAACACATGACCTAAATCTATAAAATTGGCGTCGATTAATTCAGGTCTATACCACCTCCACCACACGAACGTTGTGGCTCCAACATTCCCATAAGAATGGAATGAATCATAAGCTTGTTATTCACGAGAGAAGGTCATGGTGACGTAACATAATGCTGTCGTGGAGAGGACGGGCTCTGTGTGTATGGAAAGGAGGGCTATAGATGGAAGAGGGGAGGGAGGTGGTAAGGTCTTTACCCTTTCCATACTATTGTCTTCTATGTCACTATTTCACCTGAAGTTGTTAAGGATTGGGAGGTGTTCCTGTATGCTTACGGCACGAAAGTATTAGAGGATGACCGAGATATGGGATGATGTAAATGGTACGTGCGAGTAACTTCGGACACACTGCAGAGGGCTACCACACCCTCCCGCACCGCCGTCCTGCTCTTCCACCCTGGCCAACACTCCCTCCCTCCTCACCAACACTCCGTGGGTACCACTCCCTCACTCCTCACCAGCACTCCGTGGGTACCACTCCTCACCACCAACCACTCCCCCGCTCACTGGCAACCACTCCGTCCCTCCCACACCACCAAGACTCCCTCCTCCCTGCCCGCCACACCCTTAAGGCACTGCCACCCCTACGCTGCTGGCAACAAGCATCGTTCAGTCGTTCCAACCATTAGCCCCTCCATTTTAACCCCTCTCCCTACCTACCACATTGACGGTATTACCTTCCCGCATATTCATGAAATGATCCTGCAAAAACGTTTCATCCTAGCGGCCTCAAACTCTTATCCTGGCGAAGGAATGGATGAATTAGTGGCAACTGTGGTGGGGGCCCATTCTACGTCACTGTCTGACACGCTAGTTCGCGGTCACTCATCATCCAACCAAAGGACAATATGCCCACTTTGATTCGGCCAGTAATCGCTCGATGGGCTACGTGGGATGTGGGGAGGGAACCTAAAGATTTGAATCCGTTTGAGGATGGAGTTACATGATCTAGAGCGTAAAAATCACCCCCAGAACCTGATCAGACGTCGGAACAACCCCGAGATCTCTCCGATGAACTGGCATTTCGACCCTGTGTAATGCGCTTCCGACTCTGATTGAGGCGAGACGGGTTGAATTTCTGATCTGGTCGGCTAAGCTAACCGCGGTGTTGGTAGGGCTGCGAGTGCAGATCGCCCCTTTTGGCGAAGGTATCGTCACATTAGGGGGTCTGAGGACAGAAACCCCACGATAGGATCACTCATCCCCAAGGTTAGGTTAGATTAGGCTTTGATTAAGCTAGATTAGGTTGGGTTAGGTTCATAAGGACGTATACCATTAATATTTCGGACGAGCGATATATTCTGCCGATGGCATTTGATATGAATCGGGCGATCTTTTTTACCTCTCATTTCTACGGGAAATCACTCGTTTCTGACTCTTCCCCATCGAGAACTACCAAATTCCCACGTTTTCCCCCAAGACTGTGATGGAGTAAGGGAAGAGGATAAAAGAAACGAGTGATCTGCGAAAGAAATGAGGGTCAAAACCGTTCGGATCACGTCAATTACCATCGGGAAAACATATCGTTCACCAAAACAAACTCCCTGTGGGGCGGAAACTGTAAAATTACCTAATAGTATAATTAACATTTATATACGGTATGATAAACTGTAGATCAGGTGACTGCCACACTTTATATAACATTGGATGGGATCTTTGCTTTCAGCTTTCATTCTCATCAAAAATTCTAAACTGTATCACTTCAACAGACCTAAAAGCTGACCAACCTCCACCAAGCTACCGTAGTTCGACAGTACTCAAAACCAAATTACCGGACTACCGGACGCCGGTAAATGTCTACTGTTGCCCGTTCCTTCAAGACGCATCGGTATGTTCTGCTACAATGACAGTTAAATGGGTGTAAGCAGGAGCATCCAAGCATGGGGCATAATAATCGTTTGACACTTGATCGCGAACGAACCTTCGATTCTATAACGTACGATTGATTGAAAGACGATCGTCAAATATTGTTTGTGGGATATATAAACACATCCCACTCACTGAAATATAACCCCCAGCAGCGCTAGCAATAACATCTATAACCAGGTTAACAATGATCGTATAACAGAATCAACAAACTGAGTGTTTTTGTTACTTACCTTTCCATGCCAGGCCGAGCAGGTGGAGACCCCAGATGCCGTCAGCCACGAGAGACGAGGCTTCCCGGGGAAACTGGCCGTCTTTTTCAAAGCACATCACTACTATTAATTTCCCGACATATCGCCACACACACACACGATCGTTTTACGACAGTAACTTTCCACTCTTCCAGTGAAATACAGAATCGTTACAGTAGGGTCACTGTAAGATGACAGCGATTCATCAAACACGAGCATAAGTGTACTACGTAAAGTCTGGCGTCGAACTGGAGGTGAGAGTGTGGGTGGTTGATGGCTGCTCGTGAGGTTACGCGGTGCCCGGTGCCCGTGAAACAAACCATAACAAAGAGACTGGCCAATGAAATGGGCAATTTTCACGGGGGCGGTGTTTACATCAACACTTGTTGCCAGATGTCTCGATCTTTCCTGTAATTAAACGAAATAAATTCATTCATTAAACATCAGTAAGTAATATTTCTTTTCTTTTAATTACTATGGCTGAGTGAATGATGATATCTGTGTTATTAACACCATAGCACACGAAAGATATATATATATACACGAGTTCGGAAAACAAGCGAGTGGTTTTGCATGTACACGAACAATATTGCTCATACGACTTTATTTAGTGTGAGGAAGA
The DNA here is from genome assembly GCF_036320965.1 of Panulirus ornatus. Classification (NCBI taxonomy): domain Eukaryota; kingdom Metazoa; phylum Arthropoda; class Malacostraca; order Decapoda; family Palinuridae; genus Panulirus; species Panulirus ornatus. Next base: position 8,042,621 of record NC_092258.1, read on the forward strand.
TTATGCAAGCAAACATAGGACTGGATTATACAGGGATGAACGCACACTACTAAAGGCTACACACACACACACACACACACACACACGATCCAGATGTCGATTTTCAAAGTAACTACAAAAATGTTTACTAAATGTCAATAAGTGCTAATTATTTTTTCTTTTAATCACCACAGCCCTGTAATGCTTCTACCTGTGCCACTAACACTGGATTATATGGATTACGGGTTTTAATTTACACACCCCGAGTAAATGTAAACTAATGAGGACAGGTTACAGCGAAAGAAGGCCCCGATGTGATTATGTACGTGCTACTAATACTGGATTTTAATGGATTACGGGCTTTAATTTACATATCCGGAGTAAATGTAAATCATTGGGGACAGGTTACAGCGAAAGATGGCCTCGATAGGATTATCAAATGAATCTCTAGTCTGTTGGTTCAGATTCGCTCGTTGGGTTCACATTTCACGGAAAGCTGGTGGGTGTAGCGCGCGGCAACGTCCCCGCACTGTCCCAAAGCTCTGCTGCAGCAGTCTCATTATGCTTTCATAATGCCAAAGCTGTGATAATACAGTAGTCCCATTATGCTTCATGATGCCAAAGCTGTGATAATACAGTAGTCCCATTATGCTTCATGATGCCAAAGCTGTGATAATACAGTAGCCAGCCCATTATGCTTACTACAGCGATCCCATTATGCTTCATGATGACAGAGCTGCGATACTACGCTAATCCCATAATGCTTCATGGCGCCAGAAGTTTGATACTACAGAAGTCCAATTATGCTTCATGATGGCCCATGCCCGAGTTTGGATATCATACCCGTCCCATCATTACTTCATGATCCCAGAGAACTCTGATACTACGATAGTCACGCGTTGAGTGGCAGCGCCGAAGATGATTAAGGATGAAAAAGAATATCAAGAATGGTGGAGTCAATATGTCACAAATCCTTTGATCATGGTCTTTCAATCCCCTCTCCTTATTTCAGTTTCGGAAGTCAGTCCATAACTAGGAAGACTTATTTCGTGATGATGAAAACTTTTAGGTGTACCTTTCATCATTCAAGGACTTTTAGAAACTTTGCTCCCAGTTTAATATACGAGGGTTTTTCTCCTAGTTTCTCCGCCACGACTAACGCCAGGCTTTCCCCGGGAGAAGGCTATCTCTCCTTCACCTTTTACTGATCAGTGAAATATATTCCTCGCATTTCGCGGTTCCCTTGGTCAGGTTACCTCAATTCTCCCTGACGACACAGGGCAAACCACTTCACTGGAACTCCTGTGACATTTGATATCTCGACCTCTTTAGGAAATCTAATATTCCGCTTTCACAATTTCAATATAGATTCCCGTTTCACAGTTCGTCATCGTAAAGCCCCATCCAATTTCAAGGCTTGTTGCATATTTCTGTGACCGTGTTGCCGAAGACTGGAAACCTCTTCGGTCCTCCCCACACACCAGTGTTGCCACAACTCATTAAAAAGAAAAGGTCTCCCGTTAGTCGAGGTTATGATATGGAAATTTTGCTCCCGGACCCAAGATTAATTCAGCAAAATAGTCGGGTCCTCAGTCACTGAGATGGTAATAATGCCCGTGGGTTATTTTGAAACGTCGCCAAAGGATGATGGATGTCGTGGAATATTCCAGCTCTTGATGGTCTTCAAGACAACAAAATGTCGCCCTTTATCCCTCTCTTTTCCGTTGCTGAGCAGTGGACGACTCTGGGGTCAGAGTTACGTGGTTGCGATCCTTGGCGCACGATGATGTGGTCGCCAATCTGTGTGATTGCCAGGCTCTGTGGTTTCTAGACACTGTGGTCGCCAAGGGGTACTAGCACCTGTCTGTTTACTCAAGACCCACCTTGCGTTGAGACAGGAGATTGGCTGTTGACAAACTTGCCTCTTCATCCTTATTAGTTTTACTCTCTCGTTTACATACAATGCTTGAGTGAGATACCTGGGTCCTAAAGTGTGTCATAAACACTTTCCATAAAAGAATAGAAGTATGAGTAAAACTACTCTCAACCCAAGCATCTCTTTTTTTTTTCTTTCTTTTTTTGGAGTACCTTCAGCTTCAAGGATGCGCTCCATCCAGTAGGAGGAACAGCACCGCGTCCTTTTGGAGTGACGAGTTCATCAACGAGTTTCTTACTCCACTCCCTCCACTGAATTGCTAAAGGCGACTTCCCACTCGGTGGTATCCATACTATCGAGTCCTGTAGGCATGGGATCCCACACCACCACCGCAGGTCGGCCAGTCTGTGGTGAACGAAAAGAAATAAAACAAAAGAGCTTCGTTCACGTGCAGTGGAATTCATTTAGAAAATTACCAATTAATCTGGAAAGCATTCTGACGAAGGGAGGACCCGTTCCGAGCATTTCTGAGCGACGGGCCGCAACTTTGCGACGATCCAGTCGCGACTGGACAATTTTCCAACACTCGGGAGCTAATTAGTCTTCTGTAATTCGCTTCATAGGACTTTTGTTTTCACGCTGTCTCTTGTTTCAGTGAGTCCTCCTGCCTGTTGGTGGATTCTGTGAAAGCGAAAAAGGATTCTAGTTTTTATAATCACTCTGGAATTGGTTTGAGATTGGAATCATGATTAGCCTCCCGGAAGAGATTAAATGAGGAAGTAGACAGACTAGAGGAAGTAGTGCCTCTCGGAGCAGATTAAATGAGGAAGTAGCGACAGAGTAGAGGAAGTGAGAATGCAGTGGAGGGTTTTAGGATAATCTGTCTAACTGGAATGATGTTTCGATTGAGTGTAGAAATATATATTTCAAGAACATGTGAAGATTACTACGTTGGTGGGGATTCTTTAATAGAATTTAGTTCACGAAGGCTTTTGATATATGCATATCTACTTCCCTCTTCTTAAATCACTGGGTAATCTACCTTTCACTGTCTTCCGGATAAACGAACATACGAGTAATGATGGTAAAAGAAATGCATGCTATATCTGAGATGATTATGTTCCTACTGAAGGGCAACAGCTCAAGAGGAGAGATGAGCAAGGATTAGCATCTCATTTCACTACATTGTAATGAAAAGGAACACGGGATTTAGAGAGAGAGAGGTCTTCCCCACCTCTTCTTTTTTTTTTTTTTTGCTACATTTTCTTTATTCTTTAAAGCTAAGATGTTCTATGGGAAGTTAGGGGAGCTCTCATAAGGTGAAAAAAAAGAAGAAGATATATTCAGGACCCGAACCGATGTCTTAAGTTCTTTGGAAGCAGAGTTCGCTATTCCAGTGATATAAACTTTCCAGGAGAGATTACAAAGGAATAACTTTAATACTATGTACACCTGCGTAAGAGTCAAGGCGCTGAAGAGGGGTATCTCGTAAGAATATTGACAAAAACTTAAGAGGCATTTTCAAGAGAGAAATGGAAAGCAATGGCGTCTGGAAAACCATGGACTCAGATTCCTTTTATCTTACGTACTTTTTTCTCCATAATATTCACTCAATAGTACTCAAAAAGCGAGTCAAGGGTTCAGCTGTAATAGAAATAGGATTAGAACAAGGTGTTTATGGAGCTAATCCAAGGCACTTCAGGAGTTGGACCATGGCATTCAAGAGTTAATTCTATGTACCCACGGGGTTAGATCCTCTTACTAGAAATGATGTCATGGTTCTTGAACTTATTCTTTGATGTTAACTGAGACGGCACGGGCAGCTGAGGCCCAATCAAGGCCATCCTATTGACGCAACATATATATATATATATATATATATATATATATATATATATATATATTTATTTATTTATATTGGAAAGGACCAATTGTTTACCAAATGGCGTCCTAGCTACGTCTCTTCGTTGTATATCAACTGGCTTACGTTTCTTTCTCGTATCTCCCCTGATGTTGTGATTATTACACGAAAGTGCACTTGGGAACTTATCGTGTTTCATTTCCTCGTGGACTCATAGGAATATATATATATATATATATATATATATATATATATATATATATATATATATATATATATATATATATATATATATATATATATATATATATATAGGTTATGTAACATTTCACGTAATGATCACCTACGCACTAGGGGTCCGACAATGACCACTTTATGACCTTTGTGACCTGTCATACTTTTTGCGCTACCGCCCACAGGATGAGCATGGGGTGCACGATAAGGGAAGCTGCTAACAGCGGCATGAATACAGTCAGATAAAGAGAAGAATTGCTGATAAAGAGGAATAATAAAGGCAGGGGTATGAGGAGAGAGAGAAAGGAAAGGGAGGGTGTGTGGGTTTGACAGAGGTCAGGAGAGAGAGAGAGAGAGAGAGAGAGAGAGAGAGAGAGAGAGAGAGAGAGAGAGAGAGAGAGAGAGAGAGAGAGAGAGAGAGAGAGAGAGGCGAGACTTGAGTGGGGTGGGGTGGGTTGGGGTTCGGGGGTGAACCTCCGTCTAATGACGAACAATTAGATCATTAACAACCTCCCTGAGCTAAATGAACCGATAATCTGGTAATTTTTCTCTACTACCCCTTGCTACTTCCAGATACACCCATCCCATGGGAATATTAATGACCTAATTACCGCGCTGGTAGAGAGAGAGACAGAGCAGAGGGAGGAGTGGTACCCTTCCCTGGCTGGTTACAAGTCGCTGGTGGTGATGGGAAAAGATGGTGGCGGGGGGGGATTTTTCGCGCGCGTTGCTTTTTTAGGGAGAGAGAGAGAGAGAGAGAGAGAGAGAGAGAGAGAGAGAGAGAGAGAGAGAGAGAGAGAGAGAGAGAGAGAGAGAGAGAGAGAGAGAATTACCCAAGACCTTCCGTTTACGAAGTAGATACGTCAGTGTCCGAGCCACTGAATCTCAAATCAGGGAACTAGAATCGAACGTGAAAACAAAAAGGCATTCCCTTACTTTCGTTATTTCTTCTTCTTTTGGCCTCGTGAGCTTATCCATCAGATCCAGCTGCCTACATAAGATTCTTCAAGCAGAAGAATAAAGGTTTAGCTATCTAAGATCATCTACAGGAACGAGTAACGAACACAGGAGCTTTCCCTTCACACAGTTAGCCAACAATGTTCCACGTTTCACTGGGAGTCAGATTAAAGCAAACATTTTGTTTTAGATTTTTAACATTTATAAATAAACCAAATTGTTCAATTTTTTGTTTCTTAGTTTAAAAATCATTTGGAACTGTTGTGTAGTTCAGGCATTTTCTCTACTCTGGTCCCTCGTCCTTTGTATACACAGGTCTGTTTTTTTTTCTCACAGATTCATATCGGAATAAAAACAAGGTATTTCTAGCTCTTGGGATAATTAAAACTTGGAGGCAAAATTACGTGGAAATACGTCGGATTTCTCAGAAGAGTAATCATATATAACTGATGGTGTTTGTAATAAGTATTCCTTTAGGCTGTAGCTGTAAATAGGGACCATTTTTTCCTCTTCAGAAATAGAGTTAACATCTTTGTCTAGTGTCCATTGATGTAAAGAAAGAATTCCACTAGTTTGCTGTACTCATATTCGTATTATCGTATTCATACATGAGTAACTCAGTATTTCCAGTTTGCATTACGGAAAAAAAAATTGCAATTCTCGGAACTTTAGATGAATCTATGCTAATTATCCTTGACAAACAAGTTTTCAGGACACGTATATGGAAACAAGCAACAGCCATCTTAATTTTGTAACTTCTAAAGCAAACAGCTCTATATTCCACACTGTAGCCTGATGGTATAACCTCGCCTCCCGCATTGTCAACACTTCATCAACTAAAGTGCGCCAGAAGCGCTCTCGCCCGATTCTGTTTGTGGGACAACTTATTTGGATACTCCAAAATATCAACCTGATTTATGATGCAGTTTGGCGGGTCGAGTTGGGGAACAAAGTGATTTCGGTGAACGGCTTTGTACGTTACAGTAAATTCCGGATGTCCTACGACTTCGTTATGGTTGCAGTGACTTTAGACAGTCAATTCAGATCACAGCTCAAGGTGGTTTATCCTAGTAAGGGATGATATTAGCGAAAGGTTGAAAAAGACGATTTGATTATAAGTGAAACAGTGGCCGACCTCAGCGCCCCTTGTGTCAGAAAAAAACAAAAGCAAGCGTCACACTGAGGTTCCGAACACTTTTGGTGTCACTGAGCTGATATATACAGCTAAACTGAAACCGGATTCAGAACATTTTATCTTAAGATCAAAATCTATATCAAAACGTCTGGAAGAGAGCTCATTTATACCCTCTTTTAAAAGAAACTTGGTTCAGGTAAAGGATAAATATTATCTAATAACCCATTTTGAATACAAAAATGATTGAAAAAGGATTACTAAACGAAGTCAAAACATTATACACACGCTTACTTGACATCTGTACGTTATTTACCCGTTTACAAATAGCGCCTCTCTCTCTCTCTCTCTCTCTCTCTCTCTCTCTCTCTCTCTCTCTCTCTCTCTCTCTCTCTTTCTATCCATCTATCTATCTCTCACGCTTTTCCTGAATCCTGAAGGAGCTAATGTCCAGCTCCTTTTCTGTTTCAGGTGGCAGAAGTTGATTTCTATGGCAGACGTACTTAGATATGGAAATAGTGATAGACCACTGCGTCATATCATGATCGTTTGGTGACAAGGAAGAGCCCTATGGGAGGCTCAGAGGTTAGAGTGATAATAAAACTGGAGGAATAGCTAGAATTAGTCACCTCACCAGAGAATCACAAAGGAGGGCAACAAAGTCGGTACAGGAATTGAGAAATGAGTTACAGAGTAAGGCTAGGGGTAGGGGACCTCAGATTTACCCAAACTGGGAGAGAGAAGAGTGAGGGGTGACCTAGTCACATCTTTTAAGTTTTTAAGATCTATTAATGAAGCAGACAGTGAAAAGTTCTTTAAAAACATGTGAGGAGAGGACAACCTGAAGACATAACATGAAATTAAGCAAGAAACTTGTCAAAGAAAAGATTAATCGAAGTGCCTTCATAGTATAAGACTGGTGGATGAATGGAATGGAACGACTGAAGACAACATGTTATGCAGAACAACAGAATCTGGTGGATGAACGAATGGAACGACTGAAACTACAAACTTAATGCAGACAACAGAATTTTCAAGAGATGGGGCTCCACTAAATGTAAGACTCTCTTCCCGCACAGCACAGGTAGATGATTACAAGTAGGCAATTACACACACACACACACACACACACACACACACACACGCAGGCAGATGGGAATGATTTGAGGAGAGCAGCTCCAATGGCTGGCTACGAGCAAAAGAGGGGGCGCCAGACTGCAATTCCTCAGTGCGTTAAGAGAACGATTTTGGAGCTGAAATAAATCCTGCCAGTCGTTACAAACACTGTAAAATGCAGCCATAAAAATGTTATCAGGTATTTGCTCCGACAGAACGAACGAAGTCTGGGATTCGATAAGCCGACATCGCTGACTTTTATTGATGCCTGGGAGCTTATGTTTGTGGTTTTAAAACCCCTTTTGTGTCGCGTGGGATCAAATTTGTGACTATCTATTTGTATAAAACGGGAGGAGAGAAGGAGTTTCTAGCACTTACAGTGCCCCATATCATGAACGTTCCTTCTCTGTGATGGTATTTCTTCTGCCCTTAGAGAGGGCTGTGGCATAAGCACTCCCCGAAAGAGTATTAAATCTAAGGTCTGCTGAACTTGCGAGACCTTAGAGGTTTTTATTTCTATCTTATTCTATTTCATTTGTGTTTTCATTTATTAATTTTTGCGTTAGAAGGTCTCCATTTGAAGGGCCTCGTCCTGTGTGAAACATGGTTATCGTAGAGTTGATGGTTACTCGAACTTGCAGTCGGGAAAATGAATGATTGATATGACCAGCAAAGAAATTTCTTGCTCGAAATGAGCTTTACAAACTTTAACTTCATATAAAAGTAGGTGTAAGGATTCATTAACTCTGAGATGCGAGTCTATAGTTTACAAAATGATAAATCTTATACTTTCAGAATGAAGAGTTTGAAGATAGTTAAGTTTCTGATCAAAAATAAAACCTGATCCAGTACACTTCATGATGCTGTCTACTGAAGTCTAGGCCTCGGCGGATTTCTGGTCCTGTGTGAAGTTTTCCCCCTGAAGCTGCTTCACTCACAGGGTCCATCTGTCTCTCTTTGACCCTTCGTGGGTACGTTACTCGATGATCAATATCCTCTATCAGTCTGATCTCTCATTAAAGCACATGGGGGGGGGGGGGGGGAGGAATGATCTCTTTCCAGATGGGAATTGAAAACGAGGTGGGAAGGCAAAAATCAACGAGGTCAATGGTTGTATAATAAGGGTCAGAGAGAGAGAGAGAGAGAGAGAGAGAGAGAGAGAGAGAGAGAGAGAGAGAGAGAGAGAGAGAGAGAGAGAGAGAGAGAGAGAGAGAGAGAGAGAGAGAGAGAGAGAGAGATCAATGTTTGTATAATGCAGGCGGTGAGTGTTTGCTCGTAAGAACGCGAGAATTTTCTTGCTTTTGGTCCTGAAGATGATGCGCAAGGCACTGAACCTCGTCCTCTGATCACGAAGTAAAGCACTGCTTAGCTCTCCGTGAAGTGCGACTTACTAGGCTTGCTCTTGTACCCCGCTGAATCTGTGAGTGTCTCATACCTTCCACCACCACACAGAGCCTCGAAAGGATCCAGTAGTCTGTTGGTGTTTGAATCCCTTTGGATTCCTTCGTCCTGGACTCTACTGCAAGCCAGGGTGTGTTCAACCACATAGGGAATATGAGTAAAGGTTACGTGACTTGATATTTCTGTCTCACTTATTTATTCATTTCCTTACCAACGCTTGTTTCACCACTGGTCCCTCTCTCTGTTTCTTAATATCATATATTTTCTTAAGATTGTTATATTTCCTTATCTTGGTATCTTTCCATATCATTTGTGCTTACAGTCATTAGCATTTTCATTACCCCATCAGCGTGATAGGGTTAATTACCAGCCCATCACGCAAAAGGATCTTTCATCCTCTCCTCTACGGTGCGTGTCAGCTTCGTCAGGAGTCTCAACTTCGTCAGTAGCCTCACCTTCGTCAGTAGCCTCAGCTTCGTCAGGAGTCTCAACTTCGTCAGTAGCCTCACCTTCGTCAGTAGCCTCAGCTTCGTCAGTAGCCTCAGCTTCGTCAGCAGCCTCACCTTCGTCAGTAGCCTCAGCTTCGTCAGTAGCCTCAGCTTCGTCAGTAGCCTCACCATCGTCAGTAGCCTCAGCTTCGTCAGTAGCATCAACTTCGTCAGTAGCCTCACCATCGTCAGTAGCCTCAACTTCGTCAGTAGCCTCAACTTCGTCAGCACCTCACCTTCGTCAGTAGCCTCACCGTCAGTAGCCTCACCATCGTCAGTAGCCTCACCTTCGTCAGTAGCCTCACCTTCGTCAGTAGCCTCAACTTCGTCAGTAGCCTCACCTTCGTCAGTAGCCTCACCTTCGTCAGTAGCCGCACCATCGTCAGCACCTCACCTTCGTCAGTAGCCTCACCTTTGTCAGTAGCCTCACCTTCGTCAGTAGCCTCCTCAAGCTCTTCTCAATTTCTCCCTCATTCCGCAGATTCTCTCGTTTTTCTCTCCTTGAGACTCTTCATCTTACATTCTTCCCACGTCGGCTTGTTCACCTCCTGCGCCTCCTTCATCCTAGATCCCGTGTCTTCACAGCGTCATTCAGCCCCGTCAGGCGCAACCCACCCACTGTATGTATTTCATTCCACCGTCGCTTCAAACCAGCAAATGCTTCTCCCTGCCCTCTCGCTTGCTTCCCGTCAGGTCTGCTTCCACTTGGCTCACATGGTAATTCCCTCCACGCGAATCCTCTGCCAGTCTATTCCTCAACGCCAGCTCCTGATTTACAGGGAAAGATATCTCTCTCTCTCTCTCTCTCTCTCTCTCTCTCTCTCTCCTCTCTCTCCTCTCTCTCTCTCTCTCACGCACCTCAGGCCTCGTTCGTACACCTTGCGATTTTTACCAAGTCAGTCTTGACTTCTTTCTTTCCTTTTTTCCTCAGTTTACCAACTATATCTTCACATTACCTCTCTCACTCTATCTTAGATTCTCTCTCTCTCTCTCTCTCTCTCTCTCTCTCTCTCTCTCTCTCTCTCTCTCTCTCTCTCTCTCTCTCTCTCTCTCTCTCTCTCCTTTATGTTCTCACGATGCCATACAGACACAGCGAAGAGTCATACGTTGTAGAAGGAGCAAATGTGAATTTCCCTTGCGTTTTCTGCACTTTCACACACGCACACACACACACACACACACACACACACACTCACACAGACACAGACACATACACAATGGGGTCAAAAGCCTTTTTTTTTTTTTAATATGGAAATTCTTTCTATGTAAGAGACTTCATATTTATGTTACGGCTCTTTACATTTATGTAAAGCCTCAATTCTTACAGGAAGCCTTATATTCGTGTCGAAGTTTTATGTTCACAGAAAAAAATATTTAAATGTATATATATGTACGGGATATTTGCAGAGTAAAATGTTCAGTTTTTCTATGAATCACGGATTTGTTACTGGCCTTTCGTATGATGCTTTTATACAAACTAAATTCAATAACTATTGTTCCTTGAACGTATCATTCAATGAAATGGTCATGAGTGCAGATACGTATGACAGATGTCTTTCCTCTCAATTCTTTCTTTAGACGTATTCGTGAAAGGTGATTACAAGTTACTGATTACATCCATCTGCAAGTGAATTTCGTTTTGAAGTATTCTCAAAAAGTATTATTTAAGTTCGTAGTGAATTCCGTTTTGAAGTATTCTTAAAAAGTATTATTTAAGTTCATAGTGAATTTCGTTTTGAAGTATTCTTAAAAAGTATTATTTAAGTTCGTAGTGAATTTCGTTTTGAAGTACTCAATCGTTTGCAGAGTTCGTACTCCCATGTTGGTCAGTCATCGTGGAAGATCTCAGACACGCAAATGGAAGATTGATATAAGATATTCAGACCTCCGTGGTGAGGTGGTTAGTGTTGCTGACCATGACGCATTCACGTGCCACCCGCGGTCGATCGTATAGGTTCGAATCCTGGTTGCGGCACTCGGTCGTGTGTCTGTGTGTATGTGTGTGTGTGTGTGTTGATTCTTGTTAATTCATACAAGAAAATCAACTCCATCCATCGTCTAGGTTAGGAGGAAGACCAATATAACATAAAGGTCTTCTTCAAGAATATGTATAGAAATCATAGAGACTTCAGTTCGACTAGCAGGTAAGATCCACTAGGGAGAATGAAGCAATTCTAGCCCCCACTGCGATTATCCCAGTGCAAAACATCCACTCTGTATGCAAAAGTGTGGCGCGGACAGGTCGCTGCCCTGAGGTATTTTATCTTTTTCTTCCACTTGGTAATGTTTGGGCAGCAGAGCCTCCCCCTGGGGTCCACTGGAGGTAAGGTTTCATGCCAAGCTCAGGGTACAGAGGACTGGTACGTGTGTTGGTCATGTGTGGGAGGACAGGTCACCTTGAAAGGTGACCACCTTTGATTTCATCTGCCTCGTCGCCATAGCTGTGGTGAGGACTGTCGACTCTGATGGTAACCAGAGGAGGAGGAGGAGGAGGAGTAGGAGTGGAGGAGTCATCTGGAGGTCTCGAAAATTCGTGGTTATGACGTTCGTGTAAAAGGTGTGTTGCTGGTTCATTCGTGTCGTGGATATTCGCTGAGGTGAGAGCCAGTATGGTGGTGATGCGTAGTACCTATGTGTACATACATGCACATGATTATCCACACACACACACACACACACACACACACGGGCGTCCATGGGGTAGTGGTTAGCGTTACTGACCATCAGTCAGCACGGGCCCACACGGAATCAAGCCCATACGGGTTTGAATCCTTGCGGGAAAGAATGCTAATACCTAACCTTGACCCCGCGAGCTGTATTTACAAACAGCAGGAGTATAGATCCGCAAATTCCCCTTGGCAACACAAACAACGGAACAATGACTCTCCATTTCGAATGCGACAGCGCCACTGAAGTCGTCGCTCGTATGTTTATTGGACAAGGTTGAAAGCGCTATTATGATGAGGATCCTGGACAAACACTGGCGGAGGTCACGTTAGTCTCTCTTATTAGAGAGAGAGAGAGAGAGAGAGAGAGAGAGAGAGAGAGAGATCAATGTTTGTATAATGCAGGCGGTGAGTGTTTGCCCGTAAGAACGCGAGAATTTTCTTGCTTTTGGTCCTGAAGATGATGCGCAAGGCACTGAACCTCGTCCTCTGATCACGAAGTAAAGCACTGCTTAGCTCTCCGTGAAGTGCGACTCACTAGGCTTGCTCTTGTACCCCGCTGAATCTGTGAGTGTCTCATACCTTCCACCACCACACAGAGACTCGAAAGGATCCAGTAGTCTGTTGGTGTTTGAATCCCTTTGGATTCCTTCGTCCTGGACTCTACTGCAAGCCAGGGTGTGTTCAGCCACATAGGGAATATGAGTAAAGGTTACGTGACTTGATATTTCTGTCTCACTTATTTATTCATTTCCTTACCAACGCTTGTTTCACCACTGGTCCCTCTCTCTGTTTCTTAATATCATATATTTTCTTAAGATTGTTATATTTCCTTATCTTGGTATCTTTCCATATCATTTGTGCTTACAGTCATTAGCATTTTCATTACCCCATCAGCGTGATAGGGTTAATTACCAGCCCATCACGCAAAAGGATCTTTCATCCTCTCCTCTACGGTGCGTGTCAGCTTCGTCAGGAGTCTCAACTTCGTCAGTAGCCTCACCTTCGTCAGTAGCCTCAGCTTCGTCAGGAGTCTCAACTTCGTCAGTAGCCTCACCTTCGTCAGTAGCCTCAGCTTCGTCAGTAGCCTCAGCTTCGTCAGTAGCCTCACCTTCGTCAGTAGCCTCAGCTTCGTCAGTAGCCTCAACTTCGTCAGTAGCCTCACCATCGTCAGTAGCCTCAACTTCGTCAGTAGCCTCAACTTCGTCAGCACCTCACCTTCGTCAGTAGCCTCACCGTCAGTAGCCTCACCATCGTCAGTAGCCTCACCTTCGTCAGTAGCCTCACCTTCGTCAGTAGCCTCAACTTCGTCAGTAGCCTCACCTTCGTCAGTAGCCTCACCTTCGTCAGTAGCCGCACCATCGTCAGCACCTCACCTTCGTCAGTAGCCTCACCGTCAGTAGCCTCACCTTCGTCAGTAGCCTCCTCAAGCTCTTCTCAATTTCTCCCTCATTCCGCAGATTCTCTCGTTTTCTCTCCTTGAGACTCTTCATCTTACATTCTTCCCACATCGGCTTGTTCACCTCCTGCGCCTCCTTCATCCTAGATCCCGTGTCTTCACAGCGTCATTCAGCCCCGTCAGGCGCAACCCACCCACTGTATGTATTTCATTCCACCGTCGCTTCAAACCAGCAAATGCTTCTCCCTGCCCTCTCGCTTGCTTCCCGTCAGGTCTGCTTCCACTTGGCTCACATGGTAATTCCCTCCACGCGAATCCTCTGCCAGTCTATTCCTCAACGCCAGCTCCTGATTTACAGGGAAAGATATCTCTCTCTCTCTCTCTCTCTCTCTCTCTCTCTCTCTCTCTCTCTCTCTCTCTCTCTCTCACGCACCTCAGGCCTCGTTCGTACACCTTGCGATTTTACCAAGTCAGTCTTGACTTCTTTCTTTCCTTTTTTCCTCAGTTTACCAACTATATCTTCACATTACCTCTCTCACTCTATCTTAGATTCTCTCTCTCTCTCTCTCTCTCTCTCTCTCTCTCTCTCTCTCTCTCTCTCTCTCTCTCTCTCTCTCTCTCTCTCTCTCTCTCCTTTATGTTCTCACGATGCCATACAGACACAGCGAAGAGTCATACGTTGTAGAAGGAGCAAATGTGAATTTCCCTTGCGTTTTCTGCACTTTCACACACACACACACACACACACACACACACACACACACACACTCACACAGACACACACACATACACAATGGGGTCAAAAGCCTTTTTTTTTTTTAATATGGAAATTCTTTCTATGTAAGAGACTTCATATTTATGTTACGGCTCTTTACATTTATGTAAAGCCTCAATTCTTACAGGAAGCCTTATATTCGTGTCGAAGTTTTATGTTCACAGAAAAAAATATTTAAATGTATATATATGTACGGGATATTTGCAGAGTAAAATGTTCAGTTTTTCTATGAATCACGGATTTGTTACTGGCCTTTCGTATGATGCTTTTATACAAACTAAAGTCAATAACTATTGTTCCTTGAACGTATCATTCAATGAAATGGTCATGAGTGCAGATACGTATGACAGATGTCTTTCCTCTCAATTCTTTCTTTAGACGTATTCGTGAAAGGTGATTACAAGTTACTGATTACATCCATCTGCAAGTGAATTTCGTTTTGAAGTATTCTCAAAAAGTATTATTTAAGTTCGTAGTGAATTCCGTTTTGAAGTATTCTTAAAAAGTATTATTTAAGTTCATAGTGAATTTCGTTTTGAAGTATTCTTAAAAAGTATTATTTAAGTTCGTAGTGAATTTCGTTTTGAAGTACTCAATCGTTTGCAGAGTTCGTACTCCCATGTTGGTCAGTCATCGTGGAAGATCTCAGACACGCAAATGGAAGATTGATATAAGATATTCAGACCTCCGTGGTGAGGTGGTTAGTGTTGCTGACCATGACGCATTCACGTGCCACCCGCGGTCGATCGTATAGGTTCGAATCCTGGTTGCGGCACTCGGTCGTGTGTCTGTGTGTATGTGTGTGTGTGTGTGTTGATTCTTGTTAATTCATACAAGAAAATCAACTCCATCCATCGTCTAGGTTAGGAGGAAGACCAATATAACATAAAGGTCTTCTTCAAGAATATGTATAGAAATCATAGAGACTTCAGTTCGACTAGCAGGTAACATCCACTCGGGAGAATGAAGCAATTCTAGCCCCCACTGCGATTATCCCAGTGCAAAACATCCACTCTGTATGCAAAAGTGTGGCGCGGACAGGTCGCTGCCCTGAGGTATTTTATCTTTTTCTTCCACTTGGTAATGTTTGGGCAGCAGAGCCTCCCCTCTGGGGTCCACTGGAGGTAAGGTTTCATGCCAAGCTCAGGGTACAGAGGACTGGTACGTGTGTTGGTCATGTGTGGGAGGACAGGTCACCTTGAAAGGTGACCACCTTTGAGTTCATCTGCCTCGTCGCCATAGCTGTGGTGAGGACTGTCGACTCTGATGGTAACCAGAGGAGGAGGAGGAGGAGTAGGAGTGGAGGAGTCATCTGGAGGTCTCGAAAATTCGTGGTTATGACGTTCGTGTAAAAGGTGTGTTGCTGGTTCATTCGTGTCGTGGATATTCGCTGAGGTGAGAGCCAGTATGGTGGCGATGCGTAGTACCTATGTGTACATACATGCACATGATTATCCACACACACATACACACACACACACACACACACACACACGGGCGTCCATGGGGTAGTGGTTAGCGTTACTGACCATCAGTCAGCACGGGCCCACACGGGATCAAGCCCATACGGGTTTGAATCCTTGCGGGAAAGAATGCTAATACCTAACCTTGACCCCGCGAGCTGTATTTACAAACAGCAGGAGTATAGATCCGCAAATTCCCCTTGGCAACACAAACAACGGAACAATGACTCTCCATTTCGAATGCGACAGCGCCACTGAAGTCGTCGCTCGTATGTTTATTGGACAAGGTTGAAAGCGCTATTATGATGAGGATCCTGGACAAACACTGGCGGAGGTCACGTTAGTCTCTCTTATTATCCTCCTGCCATTCTCTTTGTTAGTGTAGACCTCGGCTTTCCTTCCTCTCCCTCCTCCGTCTCACCTACCCCTCTCATGCGTAAGACCTTAACGAGACGTAACTCCGTCCCCCGACGTAACTTATCTGCAGCGTGGACTTTTAAGCTGGTGTGCCCCGATGCGTCAAGTGAAGCAAAACATGGATGGCTACGTTTGCTCACACGGTGTTGTTACGGAGGCGTCTGGCCAACAGAGATTCACTGGACGGTTCATCTCCTCTGACCAGGCAGGTGAGGAGCCTTGATTATGTAAATGCATAGGTCCTCTCCCGCCAGGGGAAGAGGGGGGTCCTTGCCTGCTGGCGTCCTCCCAGAAGACGACTATTGATCACGGGCCTCAGGTGGCTGCAGGAAGTGTGATAATTACGTAACTCCTCACTCTCCTGCTGTGTCTGCTTGGAGGAGGACCCAGTAAGCAAGAGGTCCCGCTGTGTCTTTGCTGGAAGAGAAGCCAGCAGTCGGGGGTCATGCCCTTGTCTACTGAAGGGACCAGCAGGTGGGACACACACACACACATACACACACACACGACACACATACACACACACACATACACACACAAAAAGAAACACGCGCGCGCGCGCACACACACACAAGTGCATGCAGAGAGAGAGAGAGAGAGAGAGAGAGAGAGAGAGAGAGAGAGAGAGAGAGAGAGAGAGAGAGAGAGAGAGAGAGAGAGAGAGAGAGAGAGAGAGAGGCAGGAAGCTGGACAGTCGTACAGACAGACACACACACACACACAGAGCGGACACGCACCGCAGACGGGGGCACCATCGGCTGTGGTCGTGTATGCATCGGCAAACCGATCCAACTCCACGTTCCGAAAGCCTCTTGTTGCCTGGGTTTCATTTTCTTTCTCATTCCCAACCCGGACAATACCCTGAGGCCGACGATATGTCGAAAGTCATCAGACTGCCGAGGACTTTGATGACAATCCTCCTCCTACTCCTCCTCTCTTTCCCTCCCTCCCCAAATTCCTCCTTACTTTGTGAGACAGCGATTGGGAGGCAAATCCCTCCTCACTTTGTCTTTGTGAGACGGACGATTGGGAGGTGAACCTATACGATTTTTCTGAGGCTGGAGAGTCTCACCACAGATAACCCCGTGGGAAAAAGAAGCACAAATTGTGGGACCTTATCTTTTTTTTCCCATGAATTTCAATTCATCTTTAAGTTATGACAAGAAGATACAGAAGGACCGGGAAAGGTCAACAGTATTAAAGTCTTTTGTTTCAGCTTTCTTTTTTCCACCACCTTTTTTCTCTTATATAAGACATCATCCCTATCATATTCTCCTTAAGTAAAGCATCATCTCTATCGTAAGCCGGGAGATAAGTGGAAGCAAACACCCTGAATAAAGCTGGGTTCTCTCAATCCAGACTTAGCAAAGGTGGAGAAGACCAGATGTGTCGTGAATCCTGACGCCAGCGAACCTGTATAATAAGGTCGAGCTAATGAGCCATGCTGATTGTGGCTTCCTTCTGATCAAAGGTGAAAGAGAGACCCCGCTGCTTTTCGGGGCTAATTACGAGAGACAGAGATGGATTAAACAGAGCAAGGGTGACTGTTACCTGGTGACGGTATACGGAATGATGGGGAGAGGCTTCAAAATGATGGGAACTCAAAACAAGACTTGAAATTGATGGGAACTCAAAACAAGACTTGAAAATGATGGGAACTCAAAACAAGACTTGAAAATGATGGGAACTCAAAACAAGACTTGAAAATGATGGGAACTCAAAACAAGACTTGACATTGATGGGAACTCAAAACAAGACTTGAAAATGATGGGAACTCAAAACAAGACTTGAAAATGATGGGAACTCAAAACAAGACTTGAAAATGATGGGAACTCAAAACAAGACTTGAAAATCAAAAGACAGAAGAAAGCAAGAATAGATATGCATAATGGGTAGATGGCAAACGAAGAGAGGAGTTGAATCTTAAAGGGGAACATCTCGAATGATGTTGAAAGAGATGAAGAGTTGGTATATGATAATATTAACATTGTGATAAAGATGTTAAAGGAAATGGTGACGCAAGGACAAAAAAAAAAAACAATAGATGAATACTATCAAAATGCTGAGATAGCAATTGCGACCACTATGACAAGGATGACATGATAACTCTTATGTACCAGCAGAGACTTGATTAAAGAGTAGCATGTGAAGATCACCACATGGAAGATGAGGAAAAAATATACACGAATTATATAAGACTGAAGAATGCAAAGACCACTTCCTTTGCTTCAGTATATAACATTTATACAGATGTACACGATCATGACTGTACTTACGAAATCAAAAGCCAAAATTGGTGATATGTGGCGTCCTAGCTACGTCTCTTCGTTGTGTATCAACTGACTGTTATATTTCTCTCTTGTGTCTCCCCTCATGATGTGATTATTACACGAAAGTGCACTTGGGAACTTGTCGTGTTTCATTTTCTCCGTGAACTCTTAGAATATATATATATATATATATATATATATATATATATATATATATATATATATATATATATATATATATATATATATATATATATATATATATATATATATATATATACTACACAAGATGCCAAGATATATGGGCCTGAAAAGAGCACTGGCAAAGATGTATGAGTTCCGTCTTGTTCATCCTTGCTGAGTGTCTTATCTACCTTCCCCCTTGCCATGTCAGTAATTACATTCCAGTTCAGATTAGAATCCACTGACTGTTATTTATAGATATATATACACTACCTGTCACGTAGGGTATGTATGCATGATGTTTATCATGGTAATCTCATTAATCTTCCCACGAGCAGCTAAACTTGTGGAATTCCCTCCCTTCTCTCGTCTTTCCCCTCTTCATGATGGCTTCTCTTCCTTTAAAGACACCTGCAGGAGTCCCTGATTGATTTATACCTTATCTCTCTCTCTCTCTCTCTCTCTCTCTCTCTCTCTCTCTCTCTCTCTCTCTCTCTATTTCAACTTCGACTGCTATGTCACTCACTTTTAAAGCGTAGAGTAATATAACATTAAACAATGCAGAGAGACAGAGAGAGAGAGAGAGAGAGAGAGAGAGAGAGAGAGAGAGAGAGAGAGAGAGAGAGAGAGAGAGAGAGAGAGAGAGAGAGAGAGAGAGAGAGAGAGAGAGAGAGAGAGAGAGAGAGAGAGAGAGAGAGAGAGAGAGAGAAGATCCAATCTTTTACTACTACGCGGGAGACGATTCTAAAAGGGGAAATACAAGACAAAATAGCATCAGAAATATTGTATAGGATCTGTACGTTTTGATTATATGATTGTAAAGTTTATATCATGGAACATATTTAAGGGACGGAGTATATATGATTACAATGAGTTTTCATAAACTCATATATTGTAAATTGATTCAAGGACGAAGAATATTCAAAGATTCGTATGCATATTTGCATAGTGTTGCATTCCATCCGTAATTTGTATACGTATACCATTTTTGACACTGATGAACGTCTCTTCTCGAAAAAAGCAATTATTATAAAGGTTCACAGTTACATAGTGACTATAAGATCAAATGTCCATTGGCTCACTGAAGAAGATTTTGGCTATATGATAGATCTACGTGTGTGTGTGTGTGTGTGTGTGTGTGTGTGTGTGAAACTACTTATAATAATGAAAAGGAAAAAGATTTCATTACCTTTACCCAGTCAACGTTCACAAGTTCGTCTCATTAGCGTTCACAAGTTCATCTCTTTAGCGTTCACATGCTTTTCTCTGTTATCCACCAGATGCTGCTGTTGTTGTATTCAACATTCTGGAAATATTGAACGCCGCCCGCCGCCCCCCCGAAGTCAACACCGGGTGCGGTTGCAGGTGTAACAGGATCTGACTCTGTATACACAAGACCGCCAAGTTTGTGAAAGTCAGGATTGGAAGTTCTAGGAAGCCCTAATGTGCAGGTGGAGGAGGGTCGATCGGTATTTTGACTCCGGAGGAATGGTAAGGTAGAGGGGTTGAGGAAGCCAGTGAAAGGTAAGCACCCAAATGGTAGGTGATGGTGGCTCGGAGAGGATGAGAGGAGGAGGAGAAATGGGGAAGGATTATGGAGGGTAAGAAGGAGGACTGTCAGGGGCGTGAGGCAAGGTCAGATGAAAGCTGGCGTTGTGAGGGGGGGTAATGAGGAGCGATTATAGATAGGCAGGTTGGTATGCGGTAGTGGTTGTGGTGGGTGGTTGCCCATGAGGGGTGGCGGGTACGACGGGCGTAGGAGGAGGAGGAGGTGGAGGTGGCGGTGGTGATATCTGTGGCGGTGGTGTGGGCACGGAGGTACAGTACAAGCGGTGTGGTCCAGGCGGAGAGCGGCGCACGGCGACTGACCCGGGCAGGGACGGTGCCATGGTGCCGGCTGACACGAGCAGAGAGAGAGAGAGAGAGAGAGAGAGAGAGAGAGAGAGACCAAACGCGTCAGTCAGACATACATATATAGATAAATGGAAGTGGGAAAAGACACAGGAACACAGACGTGTTAATGGATGACAGATTGCCACTGACTGAGCCAAAGTCAGATCTCATTGTTCTCATTTATCTCGTACCACGAAAGGAATCCAGTGAGGGTTACGTATCTATCCTTCCCCTCACCTTCAACTTCATACATCTGCTCTGAAGTGGACGTTGCTGCGGGATGCCATTAGTATTCATTTACCTTCTCTAATTCACAGTCTATCTCCTCTTCATGACCGTCTCCTCGACCCTTCTACTCCCTTGCCACTCTACTTCCCCACTTCCTATTCTACCATCTTTTCCACATACGTTTTCTTCCTTGTCCTTTCATTCCTTTCCCTCGTGTCCCGCTCTTTATGACCATTTTCCATATCCACACATTTTTTCCCCGCTTTCCAAACAACGTCCTGGCCTCTCCCACCTTTTCCCTCTTGAACTACCATTCCTTCAGTCTTTTCCCACCCTCCTCTTCACTTCTCTCTCTCTCTCTCTCTCTCTCTCTCTCTCTCTCTCTCTCTCTCTCTCTCTCTCTCTCTCTCTCTCTCTCTCTCTATCGCCCCCACCCCCCTCCCTCTTCCCATTCCAGCGCCTCCCTCCTCCTCACAGCTTCTTTTCCAGACCTTCAATCCAGACTCATCCTCTCTTCTCTGCCGGACAAGAAAGAAACTTGGGCCATGGCTCTGCGAGTCCGGTGAAATACCGTTACCAACTAAGTGTTTTTCACCTGGAAGTCGTCGACCAAGTTCCAGGGATGACATTAAATCTCTCGTCCCTCCAGCCCGGGCAGAAAATCGTTGAGATATACGTGTGGCTCAGGTGGCTGGCTGAGGAGCCCGCCCCTCCTCTCTCTCTCTCTCTCTCTCTCTCTCTCTCTCTCTCTCTCTCTCTCTCTCTCTCTCTCTCTCTCTCTCTCTCTCTCTCTCGCCGACTCCTAATGAACCACGTTGGAAAATAAGAGCCCGGGGATGAACCTCACATCAGAATCGATGTCGAGAACAATGAAGGGGAAAAAGATATCTGGAAGAAACCCTCCCTCCCCCTCGGAGGAAACCCTCCCTTCCCCTCAAAAGAAACCCTCCCTCCTCCCTTCCTCCCCCAACGTTTTAGAGAATGTGTAAAAATTACTCCCGATGGAAGAAACGGAGGAAAAAGAAAACGGTTTCGCCGCCATGAAAATATTTGGACCTCGTTTGGTGCTGAATGACTGATGTGAGAACTCTTCGCGCTGTCCCACCGTCCCTCTTCCTGTGACTCTCGCCCCAAAGAGGATTTTTTTCCTTTTGGGGTTGATGGCGAAGACTCCTTTGATAAAACGGTGGGAGACGTTGTCTAAAATGACCTCCTCTTCTCGTGGGATGTCTCATCCAACACTCCTGAGCGCCAGGGAGACCACAGTCTGACTCAAGAGACAATCGCTCGAGAGTCTTTGGCTTCGATGATCGTCTGTGGAAGTAGTGGCTTCATTTCTACTGGCATACAGTTGTGCCTGATTCCTCTCCAGCTCTACGCGTCAGGCAGAGACGCTTGGGGTCTCACCTAGGCGCAGGTAGGCACTTGGTAGCATACCCGAATATATGCCATAGATATATGAAGAGAGCCACGGTAATGGAGTGGTTCCCAGTTGATGGTATACATGCCGCTATTGGTACGTGAGGGAAGTCTAGATGGTATGCTGTGCTAGTCTTACAACTTCCATTCGTGCCATAAAAAAAATTCTGAAAACATCTCAATGTAAGGAGATGTTGGGGGGTATACGGTATATATATATATTTTCCTGCGTACGTTACAGCCACTGAACGCAAGATTTATTGACCATCAAGGTATTTTACCAGAATTAAACTGATAATTTGTTTGCGTAGAAAGGTTTTGTGAAAATCCTTTATTTTACTTTCACTTTTGATCACTTGCTCTACACTATCTTGCGTGGCGTAGGTGGAATGTTAATGGAATGTTTTGTGGTATAAAACATATCTTTTTTTTTTCTTGTCACTATTCCAGTAAAAACTTGCCTGTTATCCATCGTTCAAAAACACTTCTTCCTAGACTATCAAGGAGAGTGTTCAGGGTGTTGCTGTTTCCATTCTTCGGCATCAGATCTGCCAGTACCATTAGCCTCGAGTGACGTAATCCTTCACAAGACAGGATGTTAGCCTAAGGAAGACGGGACACCTGCTGGAGACGCCCCAAGCGGTTTTTATCTCCCAGGAGCAGTAGCTCCGTGGTCTAACCTGGGCCACGGGCCTTCTACATATACGACAAAACCTTACTCTTATCCTCCACATGAAAGACATTGCCTTTAGTCCCTCCTCGAGGAAGAAAACAAGCACTTCGCACCATCGAGTCTGCGAACACTTTACGAAGTACAGACACGCTCCCGTGGGCATACAAATACGCGCGGCGGTACACATTACACGTACAATTACGTCCGCCGGTAAGATTACAGACTTTCTGTATCCGAAACGACTTTATGCCGTCGCACAGCTCCGCATAGCGAGGCAGTCATGAGCAGGCAACGACTCCACGAGTAGCAACATTGCGACCCAGGGGTAAACACTGGACGAGATGGTGGAGATAGGGAGGGAATATGCACCGACGTGTTTACCTGTGATGATAATGACGCTGCTAATATATCTTTATCTTCTCCTCTCGCCAAGAAATCCAAGTTGATACGCATGTCTACGCATGTGTGTATGTACACATACACACATATATGCATGCCTACTTAATCCTGAACCCATGTGTCATCCTGCGGGCCTCCGTGGTGTAGTGGTTAGCGTTACTGACCATGAATCACCAGGGTCGAATCCGCATGGGTTCGAATCCTGGGTGTGGTAGTCAGCATACACCTTACCTAGGTGTTCATCCTCCCCTTGGAACTGGTCGATAAGTGTGTACCTGGCTTAGGCTGGCGCGTGTGTGTGTGCATACACACGTATATACAAGGTTAAGAGATGGGGCAACACGAGGGTAAAACTCTGTCCCCTTAACACACAGATAGTAATCGCACATACACACACACACACACACACAGACAGAGCCAATAAAACGCCATTTACTTAAATGTTTACACACGAGTTGCAGGGAAGAGTTAAAGGCCTTACGTCTGCCCACCGTGGAAGAAAGAAGGGTAAGGGGACTTGTGATCACAACTCTTAAGTTTGTTAGCCACAGTGATGACGCGCACAGTGAACAGTGCTTCGAAAGATACAGGGACACAACAACCAGAGGGTATGATATGAAATCAAGCGAGAAACTTGTTACGAAAAATATAAAAAAAGTACTTTCATAGCATAAGAACGGTGGATGCGTGGAATAAACTGAGTTATGAGATAGTGAATGAGGAAAGCATAGCTTATAAGTAAATTAGACTCAAGGAGAACATAGCTTCTAAGTAGCTACAGACTCCTTGTAAGTATCGCGAATTCTGTTGAAGTGAGTTGAAAACTTTAGTATATTTCTTACAAGTTTGTTTCTATTACCAATGTTATTCCCTCTTTTCTTTCAGTTCTGATGATAATTACTGTCGTAAGGGGAAACTATACATGGGGAGCTATTTTAGTGAAATGATAATAGATAATTAGTGTTATGATTTATTTCTTCAACAAAGGCAAGACAGTTGAGGTAGCTGAATAGTTTTTGATCAGATGTACGAACGGGTTTTGAACTGATGCACAAAGGTTTATACAACAAAGGATGTCAGTCTCTCCTTCTAGTTACCATTAACCCAATGTTCTTACGTATATTTAGAGTCAAGTCCGAGTGGTTTGACCGAGTGGTTATATCGTGGTTACGTACAGAGAAGACGAGGACTGGGAGAAGAAAGAAAGAGTGATGACTGGAGCGTGTGATCTGCCTAGTTCCTGGAGTGTGTGATCAATGCAGTTCCTGGAGTGTGTAATCAGTGCAGTTCTTGGAGTGTGTGATCAATGCAGGTAGTTCCTGGAGTGTGTGATCAGCGCCGTTCTTGGAGCGTGTGATCAGCCAAGTTCCTGGAGTGATTGAGCGTAGTTCCTGGAGTGTGTGATCAGCCTCCTTCCTGGAGTGTGTGAACAGACTAGTTCCTGATGGTGTGTGAAAAGCCTCTCTCTCCTCCACGTGTTCCTCGCCTCCGTCGACTCTCTCTCTCTCTCTCTCTCTCTCTCTCTCTCTCTCTCTACTGAAGGATTGAACCTTATTTTACCTGATGGAGAGAGAGAGAGAGAGAGAGAGAGAGAGAGAGAGAGAGAGAGAGAGAGAGAGAGAGAGAGAGAGAGAGAGAGAGAGAGAGAGAGAGAGAGAGAGAGAGTCTATTTCCCACAATCTTCAGTTTCCTCTTCCCATTCTGAGGAATTATTTCACTGTCCTTGCAGTCATCATCTCTCCTCCTTCTTCCTCTCCTTCGGGCACTTATACTTCCCCAGTTCTTTACAGTTCTCATCAATATCACTTTCCATCAAGACCCTTGCTTACTTACACTTACAAATTTCCTCTCATTTGGACACCAAAGCACTGGCCGAGCAGAAGGGAGAGCGCAACTGGCTTCGTGTTCCTCCGAGCCTATTTGGAAAGTCGTGAGATATACACCAGCAAATATTGGCTGGAAATCCTCCTGATAAATTCCTTAATATAGAACAGAGCAGGACATCCAGACGGCACAGAACCTCCAGATGGCACAGAACCTCCAGATGGCACAGACGTGAGCCACAGAGCCAGCAGATGGTGCACAGCTGACGTACCACGGTGCACTGAGCCCTTGAGAAGAGGTTATGTGAATATGTAAATAATGCAATATACCAGGACCAAACACTGGGATGGGAGGCTTTAGAGCGGCTTTACGAATGTGGACTCACATTGCCAATACTAATAAAGATTTATGTTACGTGGAACCCCCCCGAGTTTATATAAAATGTGTGTATGTGTGTGTGTGTGTGTGTGTGTGTGTGTGTAGGAGAGGGGTTGATATATGTGTGTACGTTTAGGCATGAATGTGCACCTGTGTGTCTCCTTGTACACATTGTGTCTGAGTGTTTCTATACTTGCGTGGATTGCCACGATTTTTACCTGTCACAGTGACACCTGTTATTTGCTGGCATGATGCCTACGTCGTGTTCATAGCTCTTGATGGCGATGAACCACAGGGGTCAAGAGTAGACGTCCTCGAGATGTCGGATCTCAGCCCATATGCTCTCATGTTCCTTTGATGTCAGCTGAGACGGCACGGGCAACTGAAGCTCTACTCAAGGCCGTCTCGTTAACGCAATACATACATATACCTAAGTCTGAGCCAGGTGTCCGTTTACTTGACCAACCACTAAGGGTGGATGAAAAGCTGGATTGACTGTGGACCGACAGCGGCAACTAGGATTGGAACCTATGCGATCAACCCTGGGCGGCCCCGTGAATGCGTCGCGGTCAGGAACGCAAACCCCTACAGCACGGAGATCCTGCAAGTATCTGTTACTTACATAAGTATCTGTTACTTAACATAACACTTCCATTCTGTTAAGTACCTTCTAGTATATCATCTACCACCCTCTACTTCTTCAGCCCCCCTTCGCCTCTACACAACAGGAACACGGTGCAATACCCAGATACTGTCACCTCTCCATCACCACAGTGGTGTTGTCCACACGGGACGGAACACGACCCCTGTGGGTCGGGGGCAGTGTGCGCAAACTGCTTGGACTCACAAGGATCATCTACGGTGAATGATACAGTGACATAACCACTCATGAAAAAGATCAAGTGTATACCTGGCACTTCCTCTCTACTCTCCTTCTACTCTCCCTCTCCCCTTTACTATTTTTCTTACACTCTCCCTTTCTCTTACTGTCTTCCCCACCTTTATATGTATTCCTATCGTACTATCTCTCTTTTGCTCCCTTTCTTACTCTCCATCCTATAGACTTCTTTCCTCAATCTTATCCACAGATTACTTATCGTATAGCTTATCGTAATATGGTTACGTATTCAGCTTTTATACCAGAAATTGTTTGCCTCATACTAGAAAAGATATTAAGTGCTAAACTAACTCCTTATTCAGCTAACACTTCAATTTACTGCTCTTTATGCTAAGTTTATCCTAAACTTTGTATCAATTTAGTGATATGGCCAAAGTTAGCTCAGAAGCCGTATGTAATTTCTACAGGCTCGGGGACTTCGTCGAGGGAAAAGGTATCATGAAAATGTTTTGATCACAACTATCTCGAGGTATTCTTATCGTATGTTGTTTTGTACACATCCAGGACCATGTTCCAAGTCCTCTGTCTGTGTGACGTTAATCATGTGTTGGAAAAATATATTTTGTACACAATAAAAGGTCAGAATTAGTCGAAGACGCGGACGGGCACAACTGGTCCAGCGTGGCATGATGTTGGGAGAAGGAGTCTATGGGACTTTGTTGGGGAGAGAGAGAGAGAGAGAGAGAGAGAGAGAGAGAGAGAGAGAGAGAGAGAGAGAGAGAGAGAGAGAGTCGGCCACTGGGGAGAGGAAAGGTAATGGGGGAGGAGAAGTCGCCCAGATTGAGACAGTACGGAGACGGGGAGTATGAAGCGTCACTGTATAAAGCTCAAAAAGTGACCAGCGATCAGGTTATCCACAGACGGGGAGGAGAAGAGAAGTTTCCCTTGAAAAAGGAAGAAAAATACACGTCTCCCACAAGGTACGTTGTTTCCGAAGCTGAAAAATCTATTCACTGGCCGTAATCCTGTATCACGATCAGTCTTTGCTAAGTACTGCTCGTCGCGTCGCTGTTGGTTGAGCAAGTGGCGTGATTGCGCTGTCGTCCACGGATCTATCCTCACACTATTGATCGATAGACAGATGGACAGAGATAGATAGATAGATAGATAGTTCGACAGGTAGACAGAAAGGCCGTCAGCTTGCGCTAGTCCATCGTGTTAACTGTAAAATCACTTACTGTCATTTACCTCCAGCTCGAAAGTTATTATTCACGGGCCGCTCAGGGTCAATGAGACGGCCTCGACTGTGGGCATCCCCTTGCCTGTGTCACCTCAGCTAAGACGCACACACATCCACAAAAAGCGGGTCACGTGCCACTATCTGTACTTTAGTACACACTTTACGCTAATTACGCAGCCATCAATGACGTGGCGTCTCTTCCCAAATACATACAACCCGTGCCATTGGAATTCCCCCATGTTAAGCTGCCACGAGAGGACCTTAGATTTGA